>NC_061519.1:28142500-28245000 GCF_022379125.1 Scophthalmus maximus
CTCTCTTTCTTTTCCATGTTTTTATATTTTTCATGTGTTATTTCAGATATTTTCTGACAGGACGTCTCACTCTGTCCAATTTTCTGCTGTCCATCATCATGGCCGACTGGACCGACTGTTTGAACTTCGGCGTCTCCATCGCCAAAGAGGCCAGTGAGGTAAGCTACCAATCAGAACACAGCACAGGCACAAAGCTCAGAGGTCACAGATACAGGTTCAGGGACGACCAATAACAGCGACACGCACACACACACACACACACACAGTCACACACACACACACACACACACACACCCACACACAAACAGTCACACATGATGATTGACGTGATGATGGTTTAAAATTAAGAAACTTTATTGAAAAGATGTTTGAAGAAGTTTGTAAACATTAAGAAACGTAAGAAACATAACGATGATGACGCTCGTCGTCAGATCGTCCTGTCGGCGTTACAGCTGCAGAAAGAAGTGAAACTGAAAAGTTCTCCAGCGGATCTGGTGACGGAGACGGATCAGAGGGTCGAGAGGATCCTGATCACGGCCATCAAGAACCGATATCCACTGCACAGGTTCTACTTTGTTCTGTTCTATTGTCTCGTGTTCTTCTCTGTTCTGTTCTGTCCCGGTTTGTTCTGTTCTGTTCTGTTCTGTTATGTTCCGTTCCGTTCCGTTCCGTTCTGTTCTGTTCTGTTCTGTTCTGTTCTGTTCTGTTCTACTCTGTTCTGTTCTGTTATGTTCTGTTCTGTTCTGTTCTACTCTGTTCTGTTCTGTTCTGTTCTGTTCTGTTCTACTCTGTTCTGTTCTGTTATGTTCTGTTCTGTTCTGTTCTACTCTGTTCCGTTCCGTTCTGTTCTATTCTACTCTGTTCTGTTCTGTTCTGTTCTGTTCTGTTCTGTTCTGTTCTACTCTGTTCCGTTCCGTTCTGTTCTATTCTACTCTGTTCTGTTCTGTTCTGTTCTGTTCTGTTCTGTTCTACTCTGTTCTGTTCTGTTATGTACTGTTCTGTTCTGTTCTGTTCTGTTCTGTTCTGTTCTACTCTGTTCTGTTCTGTTCTGTTCTGTTCTGTTCTGTTCTGTTCTGTTCTGTTCCGTTCCGTTCTGTTCTGTTCTGTTCTACTCTGTTCTGTTCTGTTCTGTTCTGTTCTGTTCTGTTCTGTTCTGTTCTGTTCCGTTCCGTTCTGTTCTGTTCTGTTCTACTCTGTTCTGTTCTGTTCTGTTCTGTTCTGTTCCGTTCCGTTCCGTTCTGTTCTGTTCTGTTCTGTTCCGTTCCATTCTGTTCTGTTCTGTTCTGTTCTGTTCCGTTCCGTTCCGTTCTGTTCTGTTCTGTTCTGTTCTGTTCTGTTCCGTTCCGTTCTGTTCTGTTCTGTTCTGTTCTGTTCCGTTCCATTCTGTTCTGTTCTGTTCTGTTCTGTTCTGTTCCGTTCCGTTCTGTTCTGTTCTACTCTGTTCTGTTCTGTTCTGTTCTGTTCTGTTCCGTTCCGTTCTGTTCTGTTCTGTTCTACTCTGTTCTGTTCTGTTCTGTTCTGTTCTGTTCTGTTCTACTCTGTTCTGTTATGTACTGTTCTGTTCTGTTCTGTTCTGTTCTGTTCTGTTCTACTCTGTTCTGTTCTGTTCTGTTCTGTTCTGTTCTGTTCTGTTCTGTTCTGTTCCGTTCCGTTCTGTTCTGTTCTGTTCTACTCTGTTCTGTTCTGTTCTGTTCTGTTCTGTTCCGTTCCGTTCTGTTCTGTTCTGTTCTGTTCTGTTCTGTTCTGTTCCGTTCCATTCTGTTCTGTTCTGTTCTGTTCTGTTCTGTTCCGTTCCGTTCCGTTCTGTTCTGTTCTGTTCTGTTCTGTTCCGTTCCGTTCCGTTCTGTTCTGTTCTGTTCTGTTCCGTTCCATTCTGTTCTGTTCTGTTCTGTTCTGTTCCGTTCCGTTCTGTTCTGTTCTGTTCTACTCTGTTCTGTTCTGTTCTGTTCTGTTCTGTTCCGTTCCGTTCTGTTCTGTTCTGTTCTACTCTGTTCTGTTCTGTTCTGTTCTGTTCTGTTCCGTTCCGTTCTGTTCTGTTCTGTTCTGTTCCGTTCCATTCTGTTCTGTTCTGTTCTGTTCCGTTCCGTTCTGTTCTGTTCTGTTCTACTCTGTTCTGTTCTGTTCTGTTCTGTTCTGTTCTGTTCCGTTCCGTTCTGTTCTGTTCTGTTCTACTCTGTTCTGTTCTGTTCTGTTCTGTTCTGTTCCGTTCCGTTCTGTTCTGTTCTGTTCTGTTCTGTTCCGTTCCATTCTGTTCTGTTCTGTTCTGTTCTACTCTGTTCTGTTCTGTTCTGTTCTGTTCCGTTCCGTTCTGTTCTGTTCTGTTCTGTTCTGTTCTGTTCTGTTCTGTTCTGTTCTGTTCTGTTCCGTTCCATTCTGTTCTGTTCTGTTCTGTTCTACTCTGTTCTGTTCTGTTCTGTTCTGTTCCGTTCCGTTCTGTTCTGTTCTGTTCTACTCTGTTCTACTCTGTTCTGTTCTGTTCTGTTCTGTTCTGTTCTGTTCTGTTCTGTTCTGTTCTGTTCTGTTCTGTTCTGTTCCGTTCCGTTCCGTTCTGTTCTGTGCTGTTCTACTCTGTTCTGTTCTGTTCTGTTCCGTTCCATTCTGTTCCGTTCCGTTCTGTTCTGTTCTGTTCTGTTCTGTTCCGTTCCATTCTGTTCTACTCTGTTCTGTTCTGTTCCGTTCCGTTCCGTTCATGTCTGTTCTGTTCTGTTCTGTTCTGTTCCGTTCCATTCTGTTCTGTTCTGTTCTACTCTGTTCTGTTCTGTTCTGTTCCGTTCCGTTCCGTTCCGTTCTGTTCTGTTCTGTTCTGTTCTGTTCTACTCTGTTCTGTTCTGTTCTGTTCTGTTCTGTTCCATTCTGTTCTACTCTGTTCTGTTCTGTTCCGTTCTGTTCTGTTCTGTTCCGTTCCGTTCCGTTCTGTTCTGTTCTGTTCTGTTCTACTCTGTTCTACTCTGTTCCGTTCTGTTCTGTTCTGTTCTGTTCTGTTCTGTTCTGTTCTGTTCTGTTCCGTTTTGTTCTGTTCTGTTCCGTTCCGTTCCGTTCCGTTCATGTCTGTTCTGTTCTGTTCTGTTCTGTTCCGTTCCGTTCCGTTCTGTTCTGTTCCGTTCCCTTCCGTTCCGTTCCGTTCTGTTCTGTTCTACTCTGTTCTACTCTGTTCTACTCTGTTCTGTTCTGTTCTGTTCTGTTCTGTTCTACTCTGTTCTGTTCTGTTCTGTTCTGTTCTGTTCCGTTCCCTTCCGTTCCGTTCCGTTCTGTTCTGTTCTTCTCTATTGTCTTGTGTTCTTCTCTGTTCTGTTCTGTTCTACTCTGTTCTGTTCTGTTCTGTTCTGTTCTACTCTGTTCTGTTCTGTTCTGTTCTGTTCTACTCTGTTCTGTTCTGTTCTGTTCTGTTCTACTCTGTTCTGTTCTGTTCTACTCTGTTCTGTTCTGTTCTGTTCTGTTCCGTTCCGTTCCGTTCCGTTCTGTTCTGTTCTGTTCTGTTCTGTTCTGTTCTACTCTGTTCCGTTCTGTTCTACTCTGTTCCGTTCTGTTCTACTCTGTTCCGTTCTGTTCTACTCTGTTCTGTTCTACTCTGTTCCGTTCCGTTCTACTCTGTTCTGTTCTGTTCTACTCTGTTCTGTTCTGTTCTGTTCTGTTCTGTTCTACTCTGTTCTGTTCTGTTCTGTTCTACTCTGTTCTGTTCTGTTCTACTCTGTTCTGTTCTGTTCTTTTCTGTTCTGTTCTGTTCTACTCTGTTCTGTTCTGTTCTGTTCTGTTCTACTCTGTTCTGTTCTGTTCTACTCTGTTCTGTTCTGTTCTGTTCTACTCTGTTCTACTCTGTTCTGTTCTACTCTGTTCTGTTCTGTTCTGTTCTGTTCTACTCTGTTCTGTTCTACTCTGTTCTGTTCTGTTCTGTTCTACTCTGTTCTGTTCTACTCTGTTCTGTTCTGTTCTGTTCTACTCTGTTCTGTTCTGTTCTGTTCTACTCTGTTCTGTTCTACTCTGTTCTGTTCTGTTCTGTTCTACTCTGTTCTACTCTGTTCTGTTCTGTTCTGTTCTGTTCTGTTCTGTTCTGTTCTGTTCCGTTCAGTCCTAGTCTGTTCTGTTCTGTTCTGTTCTGTTCTGTTCTGTTCTACTCTGTTCTGTTCTGTTCTGTTAGACAACAGCTGATCCATACTGAGGAGGATTAACCTGTGACCTCTGACCCTCAGGTTCATTGGGGAGGAGTCTGTAGCTGCAGGTGAGCGTGTGGAGCTGACGGACGCCCCAACCTGGATCATCGACCCGATCGATGGGACCGTTAACTTCGTCCACAGGTGAGAGGTTACACACACGCACATGCACACATGCACATGCGCGCACGCACACACAATGCAGCTGGAAGACCTTTAGTTTGATAAGGTGTATAACTTTAATAATGGAGGAAATGTTACTGTTGTCATTACTCAGAGAACCATCAGAATGATTTTGTTCTGTGTCTCGTCAGGTTTCCATTCGTCGCCATATCCATCGCATTCACCGTCAACAAGCAGGTAAACTCACCTGTGGGTCAGAGGTCAGAGGTCAGAGGAGCTCAGACTGACGTGTTGTTGTTGTTCTTGTTGTCGTCAGACGGAGTTCGGGGTCGTTTACAGCTGTGTGGAAGACAAACTGTTTTATGCTCAGAGAGGAAGAGGAGCCTTTCTGAACGGAGAACCGCTGCACGCCTCTGGACAGGAAGGTGACGTAACACGTGACATCACATCAACCCATTGGTCTGTTTGTCTGTTAGTGATTCTGACTGTTCTGTCTCCTCCAATCAGACGTCAGCAGGTGCGTGGTCGTGACGGAGATCGGGGCGGAGCGTGATGACCTCGCTCTGTCCACTATGACCTCCAACATCTTCAGACTGTTGAAACTTCCTGTACATGGGTGAGAATAGAAACAACAACACTGTAACACTGTAACACACTGAAGCACAACACTGTAACACTGTAAAACAACACAGTAACACACTGAGGCACAACAATGTAACACACTGAGGCACAGCACTGTAACACTGTAGCAAAATACTGTAACACACAACTGCAATACTGTAACACACGACTGTAACACAGTACGCACTGAGGCACAACACTGTAACACACTACTGTAACACTGTAACACACTGAGGCACAACACTGTAACACACTACTGTAACACACTGAGGCACAACATAGTAACACACTGAGGCACAACACTGTAACACACTACTGTAACACACTGAGGCAAAACACAGTAACACACTGAGGGACAACACTGTAACAAACTACTGTAACACTGTAACATTGTAACACACAAATGTAACACAACACTGTAACATGCTACTGTAACACGCGACTGTAACACAACACTAACACTGTAACACACGACTGTAACACGCGACTGTAACACAACACTAACACTGTAACACGCGACTGTAAGACAACACTAACACTGTAACACGCGACTGTAAGACAACACTAACACTGTAACACGCGACTGTAACACGCGACTGTAACACAACACTAACACTGTAACACGCGACTGTAACACAACACTAACACTGTAACACAAGACTGTAACACGCGACTGTAACACATGACTGTAACACTGTGACACACGACTGTTACACACGACTGCGACACTGTACACACAACTGTTAAACTGTGACACATGACTGTTACACGGTAACACAACCCTGTAACACATGACCGTAACACTGTGAGACACGACTGTTACACACGACTGCGACACTGTACACAGAACTGTTACACTGTGACACACGACTGTTACACTGTAACACAACCCTGTAACACACGACTTTAACACTGTTACACAACACTCTAACACACAACTGTAACACAACACTGTAACAGTAACAAAATGTTGTCTTCTGAGCTTCTGATGTTTGTTTCTTTGCTTCAACCCTCAGCTTTACGTCATTTGTGTGATTTGTGTTTCACGTGTTTCAGTGTCAAACTGTTTGTTCTTCAACATTGTCTTGGTATGTTTATTTGTTTGTTCTTTAACATTTTGTTCATATGTCTTTTGGTATTAGCGTCCGTGCGTTGGGGACGGCGGCAGTCGACATGTGTCAGGTAGCGACAGGTGGAGCTGATGCCTACTATCACATTGGAATGCACTGCTGGGACATCGCCGCGTCCGCCATCATCGTTCAGGAGGCTGGTGGTGTTGTCATGGATACAGATGGTCTGTATCTGATATATGTGATGTCATACCTCATTTGTGTGTATCTTCAGGGAACAGGACATCCTCTGATTAGTTCGTTTGTGTCCTCAGGCTCAGAGTTCGACATGATGTCCAGGAGAGTCATCGCTGCCAGCTCCTCAGCCGTGGCCAATCGTATCGCTCACGTGATCCAGGCATTTCCTTGTCGCCGGGACGATGACGACCCCTGCAGGTGTGTGTGTGGAGCGACAGGTGTGAACGACGTCGAGGAGAGAGGGCAGGAAGCGTAACGCAGGCATTTCTGATGAATTGACACTAATCCCAGCTCTTCTTCAGTTTGTAACATTTGAAGAAATGTGTTTCTGTTTACACTCATACGTCATAATGAACATTCATTATTATTTAGCTTTGCATAGCGTCATTAGCATTACATTATGTATAATGCGACATTTTATATGAGAAGTAATGTGTTAAACAACATTGTGAACATATACAAATGTTTCTCTTTCCAGTCTGAACATATTGATGTGAGAATGGTAATGTTAGCAAGTTTTATTAGCATGGTAATGTTAGCAGGTTTTAGTAGCATGGTAATGTTAGCAAGTTTTATTAGCATGGTAATGTTAGCAGGTTTTAGTAGCATGGTAATGTTAGCAGGTTTTATTAGCATGTTAATGTTAGCAGGTTTTATTAGCATGTTAATGTTAACAGGTTTATGTAAACACTTATGTCCTTTCGCAAATAAACCAGTTTAACAGTCATGTTGTGTTCAGGGACAAACTTTGTGTGTCTGGATATTTGTTGGTCTAAGATGCTGTTCAGGTTTCTGCTTCTGAGTTGTGACAGAGATTCTTCATCATCATCAACATCATTATTGTCTTTGTGATTTCATCTCCATGTCTCTAAATGAAAATGTGCAGTAACAAATATACAAACTGAGACAAACTGAGATGAGAAATGAGAGAGAACATAACTGTAAACAAACCAAACAAACAGTAAGTAACATCTAAATAAAATGAAACAGGAAATAACGACTAAATAAAAACAAACATACAGGAAGTAACACTAACATGAGGAAAATACAAGAAGAGAAAGTCAAATAAAAATAATAAGCACATCAGTTTATAAAGTATTATATATATTTTTTAAGAAGATAAATGTATTTTGTGTGAAGTTCTGAACTATAACATGCATGAAATAGGTCAGGGGGAAAAAGGGTGAGAAGGATACGACCCCTCTAGAAAGAAAATTTCATATTACATATTTAAAAGCATCAATCTGATGAATTTTGAGAGAAAAATCAAGCAGAATTACAAGACAGTATGAATGTACAACTTTAATAGTGCAATCTGCCGCAGAAGATGAATATGGGTGGGAAGGGGCAGGGGTTAGAGGGGTCTCATTTTTTCTTCTTTGCCTGGACCAGTGTCTCCATGGCCCGCTTTTGCTGTTTTGCCACGTCTCAGCCTTGCCCTCTTCTCTTCTTCAGCTGTCTGTCTTTTGTCAGGCTATTCCACTTTCGAAATCAGTGTCTTCTTTTCAGCTCCGAGTGCTTTGGTCTGCACGAGCGAACTGCGAGTACACTTCACAAACCAATCAGGTAGCAGTATTCCCCTACCTTCCCAGAGAGAAAAACTGGTGATGCGAGGCCCTTCGAGCTAATATTTCCATAATCTCGCGCTTGTAGAGTGAATGTTTTTATTGAATTCAAGGCTCCCTTCAGGCGCGCGCACATGTTCGCAGTTCATTGATAATCTCTGGTATACCTCCATGTCCCGTCCATACCCGCCCCACCAAAAAAATATTTTGTTTATCGGATCTACACGATTCACGTAGGTCACCTATTTTGGTTTCAAATCGGCGAATTTCGCCGAATGGTGAGTGATTTTCATGCCTGTATAAGTTCAATGAGCTTGTTGTGAAGAACTCAGACGATCATGTGAACATTAAGTTCTGATCCTGAATAAATCAGCTGTTCTGGTGCAGCTCTGATTCAATTCAATTCAATTCAATTCAATTCAATTCAATTCAATTTTATTTGTATAGCGCCATATCACAACATACATTGTCTCAAGGCACTTTACATAGTGAGGTCAATATTACAATATTACAGGGAAAACCCAACAAATCCCACAATGAGCAAAGCACTTGGCGACGGTCGAGAGAAAAAACTCTTTTAACAGGAAGAAATCTCTGACAGAACCAGACTCAGTTGTGGGCGGAGCTTCTGTCTGGACCGGTTGGGGTGAGGAGAGAGAGGAGAGAGAGGAGAGGGAGGGGGGAGAGAGGAGAGAGGAGAGAGAGGGGGAAGAGAGGAGAGAGGAGAGAGAGGAGAGAGAGGAGAGAGAGGAGAGAGAGGAGAGAGAGGAGGAAGAGAGGAGAGAGAGGAGAGAGGAGAGAGAGGAGAGAGAGGAGAGAGAGGAGAGAGAGGAGAGAGGAGGAAGAGAGGAGAGAGGAGAGAGAGGGTGAAGAGAGGAGAGAGGAGAGAGGAGAGAGGAGAGAGAGGGGGAAGAGAGGAGAGAGGAGAGAGAGGAGAGAGAGGGTGAAGAGAGGAGAGAGGAGAGAGGAGAGAGGAGAGAGGAGAGAGAGGAGAGAGAGGGGGAAGAGAGGAGAGAGAGGGGGGAGAGAGGAGAGAGGAGAGAGAGGAGAGAGAGGGGGAAGAGAGGAGAGGGAGGGGGGAGAGAGGAGAGAGGAGAGAGAGGAGAGAGAGGGGGAAGAGAGGAGAGAGAGGGGGGAGAGAGGAGAGGGAGGGGGGAGAGAGGAGAGAGGAGAGAGAGGAGAGAGAGGAGGAAGAGAGGAGAGGGAGGGGGGAGAGAGGAGAGAGGAGAGAGAGGAGAGAGAGGGGGAAGAGAGGAGAGAGGAGAGAGAGGAGGAAGAGAGGGTGAAGAGAGGAGAGAGGAGAGAGAGGGGGAAGAGAGGAGAGAGGAGAGAGAGGAGGAAGAGAGGAGAGAGGAGAGAGAGGAGAGAGAGGAGAGAGAGAGGAGAGAGAGGAGGAAGAGAGGAGAGAGGAGAGAGAGGAGAGAGAGGAGGAAGAGAGGAGAGAGAGGAGGAAGAGAGGAGAGAGGAGAGAGAGGAGGAAGAGAGGAGAGAGAGGGGGAAGAGAGGAGAGAGGAGAGAGAGGAGAGAGAGGAGGAAGAGAGGAGAGAGAGGAGGAAGAGAGGAGAGAGGAGAGAGAGGAGGAAGAGAGGAGAGAGAGGAGGAAGAGAGGAGAGAGAGGGGGAAGAGAGGAGAGAGAGGAAGAAGAGAGGAGAGAGGAGAGAGAGGAGGAAGAGAGGAGAGAGAGGAGAGAGAGGGGGAAGAGAGGAGAGAGGAGAGAGAGGAGGAAGAGAGGAGAGAGAGGGGGAAGAGAGGAGAGAGGAGGAAGAGAGGAGAGAGAGGGGGAGAGAGAGGGGGAAGAGAGAGGAGAGGTGGGAGGAAAGAGGGTGGGATGCGAGACAGTAGGAGAGAAGAGAGAGAGGACAGTTGTACAACCGCCGCTGTAATCTCTACCAGACTGATACTTATAATTAAAAAATACAATTATGTTGTTGTTATTATTAGTGATGATATTAATATTAATATTAATAATAGCAATAATAATGAGGGGTTTGGGTCCTGCAGCTCTGGGGTCAGAGAGACACTAGGAGAGATAGAAAACACAAACAGGGTCAGTGACATGTACTGTAAACATATCGGGGGATGGGGGGGTAGTATAACAGTTGCTTTAATTTCTACCAGACTGATACTTATAATTAGTGAAAACTGATACTTATAAATACAATGATGTTATTAATAATAATGATAGTAATAATAATAATGATGGGTTTGGATCCTGCAGATCTGGGGTCAGATCTACTAGGGGAGAGAAAACAGAGTTAGTGACATGTAATGTAGATACATGGGGGCAGAGAGAGAGAGAGAGAGAGAGAGAGAGAGAGAGAGAGAGAGAGATTGAAAAAGTGGGAGAAGGAGAGAGAGATAAAGAAAGAGAGAGGGAGAAGGAGAGAGAGATAAAGAGAGAGAGTGGGAGAAGGAGAGAGAGATAAAGAGAGAGAGAGAGAGAGAGAGAGATTGAAAAAGTGGGAGAAGGAGAGAGAGATAAAGAGAGAGAAAGAGGGAGAAGGAGAGAACGGGAGAGGGAGAAAGATGCTCATGATATAAGTTCCCCCAGCAGTCTAGGCTTATAACAGCATAATAAAGAAATGGTTTATTAAACACCTGAGCAGTTCTAACTATAAGCTTTATCAAAGAGGAAGGTTTTAAGTTTAACTTTAAATGTAGACAGGGTATCTGCATCCCTGACACAAACTGGGAGCTGGTTCCAGAGGAGAGGAGCCTGGTGGCTGAAGGCTCTGCCTCCCATTCTACTTTTACAGACTCTGGGAACCACAAGTCGTCCTGTGTTTACAGAGCGAAGTGATCTATTGGGATAATATGAAACTAGGAGCTCTGTAAGATATGATGGAGCTTGATTATTAAGGGCTTTGTAGGTTAGGATAAGTATTTTGAATTCTATTCTGAATTTTACAGGAAGCCAATGCAGAGATTCTAACACTGGAGAAATATGATCTCTTTTTCTAGTTCCTGTCAGAACTCGAGCTGCGGCATTTTGGATTAACTGGAGTCTTTTCACAGACTTATTGGGGAACATCCTGACAGTCATGAATTACAGTCGTCCAGTCTAGAAGTAACAAAAGCATGGACTAGTTTTTCAGCATCCTTTTGAGAGAGGATGTTTCTAATGTTCTTGATATTGCGCAGGTGAAAGAAGGCTGTCCTAGAGACTTGTTTTATGTGTCAAAGGACATGTCCTGGTCAAAGATAACTCCAAGGTTTCTCACAGTAGAGCTGGAGGCCAAGGTAATGCCATCCAAGGTAACTATATGATCAGATAATGTTTCTCTGAGGTGTTTAGGACCGAGTATAATGACCTCAGTTTTTTCTGAATTTAGAAGTAAAAAAATTATAAGTCATCCAGGCCTTTATGTCTTTAAGACAATCCAGAAGTTTGTCTACCTGATTAGTTTCATCTGGCTTTATAGATAAATACAGCTGGGTATCATCAGCGTAGCAATGGAAATTGATGTGGTGTTTTCTTATAATATTGCCTAAAGGAAGCATATATAGAGTGAAAAGTATCGGTCCCAGTACAGAACCTTGTGGTACTCCATGACTCACTTTTGTATGAATGGAAGATTTGTTATTAACGTTAACAAACTGAAATCTATCAGATAAGTAGGACTTAAACCATTCTAGTGCTGTTCCTTTAATCCCAATGTGTTCTAGTCTCTGTAACAAAATTTTGTGATCAATGGTATCAAATGCAGCACTAAGATCTAAAAGGACGAGAATAGAAACATATCCACTGTCTGAGGCCATGAGAAGGTCATTGGTAACCTTCAGTAGTGCTGTTTCTGTACTATGATGTTTTCTAAAACCTGACTGAAAGTCTTCAAGCAGACTATTCCTGTGTAAATAGTCACATAACTGGTTAGCAACAGTTTTTTCAAGGATTTTAGAGATAAAGGGGAGGTTTGATATGGGTCTATATTAAGCTAAGATATCTGGGTCCAGAGTCGGTTTTTTGAGCAGAGGTTTAACTACTGCCACCTTAAAGGCCTTTGGTACATAGCCTGTCAATATAGATAAATTGATCTGATCTAATATGGAATTATTAATTAAAGGTAATACATCCTTAAATAGCCTTGATGGAATAGGATCTAAAAGACAGGTTGATGACTTGGATGAAGTGACAAGTGAAGTCAGCTCAGCCAGATCTATAGGGGAGAAGCATTCTAAATATAAATTAGGCGATACTATTGGTTCAGAACCTACAGTACTGGACAGTGTGTCTATGCCATTAGTGGGAAGAAGCTGGTAAATTTTTTCTCTGATGGTAATAATCTTATTAGTAAAGAAGCTCATGAAATCATTGCTACTTAGAGTTGGAGGACTCGACTGTTCAGTAGAGCTTTTACTCTCTGTCAGCCTGGCTACAGTGCTGAAGAGGAATCTGGGGTTGTTTTTATTTTCCTCTATTAGTGAAGAAAAATAATTGGTTCTGGCATTTCGGAGGGCTTTCTTATATGTAATTAAACTATTTTTCCAGTCTAGGTGAGAATCATCTAGACTATTGGAACGCCACTTCCTTTCTAACCTACGTGACGTCTGTTTTAAAACACATGTCTGTGCATTAAACCATGGAGCTATCCTCCTAAGTTTGACTGTCTTCCTTTTTCAGAGGGGCGACAGTGTCAATTGTGGAACGTAGTCAGGCTGCTGCACTATCAACAACATCATCAATTTGTATGGGAGTAAAGTTTTGATAACGATCCTGCACTGTATCGACACATGGCAGTAGAGTAAATAACGAAGGAACTGTTTCTTTGAATTTACTAACAGAGTTTTCTGATAGACACCTGCTGCAATAGAACTTTTCTCCAAATTCAGTAAAGTTAATAATGGAGAATTCAAATGTAACTAAGTAGTGATCGGACAGAGGGTTTTGAGGAAATACTATTAGATTGTCAATGTCTATGCCATAGGTCAGAACGAGGTCGAGGTAGTGATTAAAACAGTGAGTGGGTTTGTTCACATGTTGAGTAAAACCAATTGAGTCTATGAGCGAATTAACGGCAGAACTAAGACTGTCGTTGGCAACATCCACATGAATGTTGAAGTCACCCACTATAATAACTGTATCTGTGCTAAGCACCAACTCAGATAAAAAGTCTGAAAATTCAGATAAAAATTCATCAGAGGGTTGATCACATCAACCCTCTGATGAAAGGAGCTTCAATGCTTCCTTGCCTATCTCCATTAGCAGAGGACACACTTGAGCTTCATACCGAAAGGAAAGGAGAAATAGACCCACAATTCATTGTGACAGCGATATTTAACGTGACGTGACATGTAAGAAACGTAAACGATTAAATCTGACGAAGAAGAAGAAGAAGAAGAGTATGAATATGATCCAGATGTCAGACCTCACCGAGCTTCAACTTGATCATAAATGACTGATGTTGAGTTTAGTTTCCGCCGGAAGCTGCGGGGTGATGTAGTTCCACTGACAGACCTACAGGAGGCAGCAGCGCTGGGATGCGGCTCCGCAGCTGAAGCAGCAGAAGAAGCAGCAGAAGAAGAAGAAGAAGAAGAAGAAGAAGAAGAAGAAGAAGAAGAAGAAGAAGAAGGAAAAAAAAAAAAAAACAACAACCCGGAAGTGTGGAAGCCGCTGACCGCTGCAGCAGCGCGAGCTCAGCTGACGTCGTGTTTGTTCAACCTCCATCGACCAGCGGTGAGTCACCAACGGTCCGGTTCGGTTCGGTTCCGTTCCGTCACCGAACTGCTGCTTTATGGCTTCGTGCTTATAAAACAGAGAACGGCGATACGTCGGCGTGGTTACGGGTCTCTGACGTCATCACGCACTGTCGGTTAATACGGCCAATTAACAATCTGTCAATCAATATGGATCATAAATATGTTCATCACGCTACGTTGTATCTTTGAGTTGGTCACTTCCTGGTTAGAGTCTCAAGTCTGTTGACTTCCTGTCTGTGGATTCATTTTCTCTACAGTCTGTTGTTCGTCTGTTGTTCTGTTCGTCTGTTGTTTTGTCTGTTGTTCGTCTGTGACACGTTGAGCCACCAGCTCTTTCTCTACATGAACTGATGTCGTCATGGTAACTGACGACATCACAGCCTGTCTGTGCTGCGAGTCGTCGTCTGTGATTTCATCTCTTCACAGCATCAACTTTTCGTCAGTCTCTCACGTTGGTCCGCCTCCTGAAGTGTCTCGCGTTGGTCCGCCTCCTGAAGTGTCTCGCGTTGGTCCGCCTCCTGAAGTGTCTCGTGTTGGTCTGCCTCCTGAAGTGTCTCGCGTTGGTCCGCCTCCTGAAGTCTCTCGTGTTGGTCTGCCTCCTGAAGTGTCTCGCGTTGGTCTGCCTCCTGAAGTGTCTCGCGTTGGTCCGCCTCCTGAAGTGTCTCGTGTTGGTCTGCCTCCTGAAGTGTCTCGCGTTGGTCTGCCTCCTGAAGTGTCTCGTGTTGGTCTGCCTCCTGAAGTGTCTCGCGTTGGTCCGCCTCCTGAAGTCTCTCGTGTTGGTCTGCCTCCTGAAGTGTCTCGCGTTGGTCCGCCTCCTGAAGTGTCTCGCGTTGGTCCGCCTCCTGAAGTCTCTCGTGTTGGTCTGCCTCCTGAAGTGTCTCGCGTTGGTCCGCCTCCTGAAGTGTCTCGCGTTGGTCCGCCTCCTGAAGTGTCACGTGTTGGTCCGCCTCCTGAAGTCTCTCGTGTTGGTCTGCCTCCTGAAGTGTCTCGCGTTGGTCCGCCTCCTGAAGTGTCTCGCGTTGGTCCGCCTCCTGAAGTGTCTCGCGTTGGTCCGCCTCCTGAAGTGTCTCGCGTTGGTCCGCCTCCTGAAGTCTCTCGTGTTGGTCCGCCTCCTGAAGTGTCTCGCGTTGGTCCGCCTCCTGAAGTGTCTCGCGTTGGTCCGCCTCCTGAATTGTCTCGCGTTGGTCCGCCTCCTGAAGTGTCTCGCGTTGGTCTGCCTCCTGAAGTGTCTCGCGTTGGTCCGCCTCCTGAAGTGTCTCGCGTTGGTCTGCCTCCTGAAGTGTCTCGTGTTGGTCTGCCTCCTGAAGTGTCTCGCGTTGGTCTGCCTCCTGAAGTGTCTCGCGTTGGTCCGCCTCCTGAAGTCTCTCGTGTTGGTCTGCCTCCTGAAGTGTCTCGCGTTGGTCCGCCTCCTGAAGTGTCTCGCGTTGGTCCGCCTCCTGTTGGTCCGCCTCCTGAAGTGTCTCGCGTTGGTCCGCCTCCTGTTGGTCCGCCTCCTGAAGTGTCTCGCGTTGGTCCGCCTCCTGTTGGTCCGCCTCCTGAAGTGTCTCGCGTTGGTCCACCTCCTGTTGGTCCGCCTCCTGAAGTCTCTGGCGTTGGTCCGCCTCCTGAAGTCTCTGGCGTTGGTCCGCCTCCTGAAGTCTCTCGCGTTGGTCCGCCTCCTGAAGTGTCTCGCGTTGGTCCACCTCCTGTTGGTCCGCCTCCTGAAGTGTCTCGCGTTGGTCTGCCTCCTGAAGTCTCTGGCGTTGGTCCGCCTCCTGAAGTGTCTCACGTTGGTCCGCCTCCTGAAGTGTCTCGCGTTGGTCCGCCTCCTGAAGTGTCTCGCGTTGGTCCGCCTCCTGAAGTGTCTCGCGTTGGTCCTCCTCCTGTTGGTCCGCCTCTTGAAGTCTCTCACGTTGGTCCGCCTCCTGAAGTCTCTCGCGTTGGTCCGCCTCCTGAAGTCTCTCGCGTTTGTCCGCCTCGCATTGGTCCGCCTCCTGAAGTCTCTCGCGTTGGTCCGCCTCCTGAAGTCTCTCGCGTTTGTCCGCCTCGCATTGGTCCGCCTCCTGAAGTCTCTCGTTGGGACCGAGTCTCTTCAACGCGCCATCACCTCGGAGGTTATGTCAGGATCGTTTGACTCGAGTCTGTTGTTGAATGTCACGACTCGTCTTTGTGTCGCTGTTGAACCTTGTGTCGTTTAGTCAGTCACAGTGTTGACGTCCTGTGTCCTCATGTCCGTCTCCGTCTCTTCTTCTGTGGTAGAAATGTGAGCTCATGTATAAATTTCTCATCATACTTTTTTATCCATTAAACAAATAATAATGTATTTTTCAAAATGTCATGAATTTGAGTGGGAATAAAATGATGTTAAAACATATTTTCATGTTATATAATCAGAGATTTTCTCTTTATAAGGAACTGCTCCTCTAACATGGACGACCTCTGGCAGGACGCCATGGACCACGCTGTCGCCATCGCACGGAAATCTGGACAGGTGAGTATATCTGATCACAAGTCAGGTGAGACGTCCTCGTCCTCCTGTCCTTCATCACAACAGACTGAGGACACATGAAGACAAGTAAGGACACGTGAAAACAAATGAAGACACTTGAAGAGATGAGGAGACGTGAAGACACATGAGGACATGAAGACACTTGAAGACACGTGAAGACAAGTAAGGACACGTGAAAACACATGAAGACCATTGAAGACATGAGGAGACATGAAGACACATGAAGACATGAGGACACGTGAAGCACGTCAGGACACATGAAGGCACATGAAGACACAAGGACACGTAAAGACACAAGGACATGTGAAGAAACATGAAGACACAAGAAATCGTGAGGACATGTGGAGTTTCCAGGGGTCATTAGACAGACATCAGATCCTTCAAGTGTGTGAAGCCTGTGTTCTGTGTCCTGATCAGCAAAGGGTGACTCTATGAGAACGAGACTTGATTCATAAACGTCAGTAACAGTTTATGGTTCATGATGTTCACGTTGTACATTATGGGCCAGTTACAGTCACATGACCATAAAGCACCGGATGTGTTGGAGAGTGGATACAGAGTGATTGACAGCTGGTACCATCCAATCGGTGCAGGTCACAGGTAAAACTCTGTCAGGCCACGTCCCCGCTCCTCCAAATAAGATTGCTTCTAGTTTAAAAAACCATGATGGCGCCGAACATAATCTACTGGAGGCGTCAACACGTCAGATTGTTGGTCTGAGGTTACTGATTCATCTGAGGTCACTGATCCATCTGTATATAATATATGTATGTATGTATGCATGTATGTATGTATTGATCAGATGGTGCGTGAGGCTCTGCGTGATGACAGGAAGGTGATGATGACAAAGAGTTCGTCCATCGACTTGGTGACACAAACTGACCAGAAGGTCGAGCAGCTCATCATCAAATCGGTGAAGGAGAAATTCCCCACACACAGGTAGGAAGCTACCCCCCCTCAGAATGTTACCGATAACTGATCAGTGTCACAGATCAATACTTCAATTGTCTTTTACTTTGTAAAAACTGAAGCAACATAAAATAATCAAGTTATGAAATAATATTTCACAGCTGATCAGTCGATTGATTTATTAATCAATACAAAATGAAGAAGCAATTAAGAGTTCATTTTAAAACAGATCACTGAGGTGTGTTTGTGTGTGCGTGCATGCGTTTCAGGTTCATAGGGGAGGAGTCAGTGGCTGCAGGTGAACCCTGTGACCTCACAGACTTTCCCACCTGGATCATCGACCCCATCGACGGGACAACCAACTTTGTTCACGCGTGAGTTGTTCAATGAAACTGTGACATCATCACCTCGTCATGTTTAAAGGTTCAGTTCAAAAACATGTTTGAAACGTGACCGTAAATGTGATGTCATTGATGACCTTAATGACCTTCATGTCTCTGACAGTTTCCCCTTCGTTGCTGTTTCCATTGGATTCTGTGTCAACAAACAGGTCAGCGTACACTTCACTACAGTACAACCCTGCTCACCTGTCATAGTGCTGTGAACCAGGAAGTGACTCCTCAACCCTGATGAGCTGGTAACCAGAAGCCTCAGCTGCACCATGAATGAAATAATGTGCAGTTACTAAATTAATTATAAATCTATACGCTCTGGTAACTATATAATTATAAATCTATAATTTCTGGTCACTATATATAATTATAAATCTATAATCCGTGTGTTGCAGTGCGAGTTCGGGGTCGTTTACAGTTGCCTGCAGGACCAGATGTTCACGGCCAGGAGGGGTCGGGGGGCGTTCTGTAACGGAGAGCCGCTGCAGGTTTCTACTGAGGAAGGTCTGTGAATGTTTCATCATCATTAACATATCAGTGATGTCACAGCACAAGAGTCTGACCTTTCACCTGTTGTGTCCGACAGACATCAGTCGTTCCATCATCGCCACAGAGTTCGGATCCAACAGAGAAACTGAAGCGATCGACAGAATGTTCTCCAGTCTGAGGAAGATCGTCTGCATCCCGGTGCAGGGGTACGAGTACAAGTACTAACGAGTATTTCTGCCAAGTCCTGCTGAGTACTGCGTCTGAGTACTGCTTCTGAGTAGTACTGCTGCTGAGTACTGCTGCTGCTGAGTACTATCAGTAGTACTGCAGTGTGAGCACCTGACTACTTGTGTTTCCAGGGTTCGCAGCGCAGGAAGTGCAGCGGTCAACATGTGTCTGGTTGCGTCCGGCTGTGTGGAAGCGTACTATGAGATCGGGATCCACGTGTGGGATGTGGCGGCCGGTTCACTCCTGGTCACTGAGGCCGGCGGCGTCCTGATGGACGTGGAGGGTAAATATGTTGAACATGTAACCCAACAGCTCAGCGTTGGTTCTGATGATCGGTGTGTTCAGTCTGTACTCTGTGTTCAGGAGGAGTCGTGGACCTGATGTCTCGCAGAATCATCGCTGCCAACAACAGAACCCTCGCAGAGAGGATCGTCAAGGAGATCGACTCCTTCAGTCCGACCAGAGACGACGCCCCGCTGCCGAAACAGTGAAGAGCTGAAGTGCATTGTGGGGGATAGAACAGATTTAAATTGTCGCTTTGAGATAGTCTATAAAGTTTGTGATAAATAAAGTTAAAAGGAATCAAAATGTGTCTGATGTCACATTAAATTAATCCATTATCTATATCCATCCATTATCTATATACATCCATTATCTTTCCATCCATTATCTGTACAGCTTTAGAGCCAATCCCAGTTGACGGGCAGGAGGCGGGTTCACCCTGGACAGATCGCCAGCCAATCGCAGGGCAACATTCACACATATGGTCATGTAGTCTCCAGTGAACCCACATGTATTTGGACTGTGGACCCAGAGAACCAGGAGAGAACCAACGCAGACATGGAGAACATGCAGACTCCACACAGAGAGGCCCTGACATCAAACCCAGTTCATTCAAATCCTCATGAGACCAGAAGCAGAACCACGTGGTTCACAACCAGCTGATCAGTAGGTCTTTTCTAGTCTTATCGACTCAAAGATCTGTAATCGCATTCAGACAGAACTGTAGGAACTGGGATTTGAACCATTGACCTTTTGTTTAGTGGACAACAGGCCAACCAGCGAGTTGTCTGTGAACAGTGTTCAGGCCTTGGTTGTCGTGGTGTAAACCCCGCCCATTATCACAATCTGTCGGAGGGAAAATAACTTCCCATTGGTGGAGATCCAGACCGAGGAGAGCAAATGAAAAGAACTACCAGAATTCATCTGGGTCGCAGGCTATCGATAGGTAGGTTGGATTAGAAGTCCGGTTCAAAAGTGTGGACTTGTGAGAAACTTGAGTAGAAGACAGAAGGTTCCTATCTGTGACCCGGGTTCCTGTCAGCAGCTGCTGGTGGACTGTGGTTGTTTACAGATGTTTACAGATGTTTCTGACCGACTTTTACACAGTTTAATGATAAAGGTTGTCATGGAAACAAGATTAGTTTGAGATTCACATTTATTGAAACTGTTAAAGTGCAGAAGATCCAACACCCGTCCCAGTCTTCGTTAACACATGCTAACTAGTGCTAACAAGTGCCCACTATGCCTGTTAGCATTGTTAGCTCGTTATGGTAACTCGTTAACATTCAGCAACATTCAGCAACATTCAGCATTAACTCTGATTGGCTGCTTGGCTTCTCTTTGGTCCATGTTATTATTTTTCTTCTAATTGTTTCTCTGGCTGTGTTTCTATGATGACAAGTGAGCCAATCAGAAGCCGCCAGCTGCCTGGTGATGTCACTAACCATGTCAGTTTGTTAGTTCACCACTGGAAGTAAAGTCAGTGGTTGCTATGGTGACAGAGCACTGCCATCTGATTGACTGCCGTGTTGGGAGGGGACGGAGCTCCAGTCGTCACAGCAGAGGTCAGAGGGTAGAAGTCATTGTTGAGTTTGAGCGGCGAGCGTCTTTGGTTCCTGAGAGGAACTCGATTGGTCAGAGTCTAAAGAAGAGACAGAATCCTACACTGTGATTGGCTGGAAGGAGAGTGAACAGGAAGTGAATGTATCATCTGACATCACTGACCAGACGGAGACGGCGGATGTACAGCGGCTCGGCTTCGTCTGGTTTCCTGGTTGGCATGTCAACATGCCAACGCTGCAGCTCTGCCATCAACTCTGACAGACTAAAGAGGACTGCAGGGTCGGCACGGCAACGGTTGATCAACTCCACCAAACGCTCCTTATAGTGCACCCTGCCGGAACAGACGGGTGGAGACAGTTCACGTGATCAGGAGACCAACACAGTAGTTTGTTACTGGGATCAGACTGGTGGTTTGTAGTTTATAACTGGGATCAGACTGGTAGTTTGTAGTTTCTTACTGGGATCAGGTTTGTTAAAGGGGATCAGACTGGTGGTTCGTAGTTTGTTACTGGGATCAGGTTTGTAAATGGGATCAGACTGGGGGTTTGTAGTTTGTTACTGGGATCAGGTTTGTTACTGGGATCAGACTGGTGGTTTGTAGTTTGTAACTGGGATCAGACTGGTAGTTTGTTACTGGGATCAGGTTTGTTAATGGGATCAGACTGGTGGTTTGTAGTTTGTTTATGGGATCAGACTGGTAGTTTGTAGTTTGTTACTGGGATCAGGTTTGTTAAAGGGGATCAGACTGGTGGTTTGTAGTTTGTTAATGGGATCAGACTGGTGGTTTGTAGTTTGTTAATGGGATCAGACTGGTAGTTTGTAGTTTGTTACTGGGATCAGGTTTGTTAATGGGGTCAGACTGGTAGTTTGTAGTTTATTACTGGGATCAGGTTTGTTAATGGGATCAGACTGGTGGTTTGGAGTTTGTTACTGGGGTCAGACTTGTAGTTTGTTACTGGGATCAGGTTTGTTAATGGGATCAGACTGGTGGTTTGTAGTTTATAACTGGGATCAGACTGGTAGTTTGTAGTTTATAACTGGGATCAGACTGGTAGTTTGTAGTTTGTTACTGGGGTCAGACTTGTAGTTTGTTACTGGGATCAGGTTTGTTAATGGGATCAGACTGGTGGTTTGTAGTTTGTTACTGGGGTCAGACTGGTAGTTTGTAGTTTGGTGCTGGGCGTACTGGCAGGATCCTCTGTGTTCAGCAGGTCGTCCGCAGGACTCCTCCCGTCTGCTGCCGGCGTCTCTCAGCTCCAAAACCAAACACACACCTGAAACTGAACTGGAGTCAGTCAAAGTTTATACTGTTAAGTTCTACTGTTAACTTCTACAATGAGGGAGAAAACACCTCACCTGTCACACTAGTGTCAGGCGATGAGCTGTCATTGGCTGATTCCAACCAGGAAGGAGACACTCTGTAATACTGAGAGACAAGAAACTCAGTCCCCACGTCAGGTGTGTGTCTCAGTGTGTGTGTGGGTGTGTCTCTCAATGTGTGTCTCAGTGTGTGTGTGTGTGTGTGTGTCTCAATCTGTGTCTCAATGTGTGTCTCAGTGTGTGTGTGTGTGTGTGTGTGTGTGTCTCATTGTGTGTCTCAATGTGTGTCTCAGTGTGTGTGTGTGTGTGTGTGTCTCATTGTGTGTCTCAATGTGTGTCTCAGTGTGTGTGTGTGTGTGTGTGTGTGTGTGTGTGTGTGTGTGTGTCTCTAAGTGTGTGTCTCAATGTGTGTCTCAGTGTGTGTCTCAATGTGTGTCTCAGTGTGTGTGTGTGTGTGTGTGTGTGTCTCAGTGTGTGTCTCAATGTGTGTCTCAGCGTGTGTGTGTTTGTGTCTCAATGTGTGTCTCAGTGTGTGTGTGTGTCTCAGTGTGTGTCTCAGTGTGTGTGTGTGTGTGTGTATATATATGTATGTGTGTGTGTGTCTCAGTGTGTGTGTGTATATATATGTATGTGTGTGTGTCTCAGTGTGTGTGTGTGTGTGTCTCAATGTGTGTGTCTCAGGTGAGTCTCACCTGTAGCAGCAGGTGTAGGCGGGTCACGCTCCAGTCCCTCAGGTGGTACAGACAGTCTCTGGGGTGGTGGGCATGAAGACCTTTGGTTCCACAGTCGGCAGAGAACCCACAGGCCTGAGAGTTTTTAAAATAAAATGTTTTATAACTACAGAACCTGACAGTTGAACCATAACAGTAGAACATTACACTAGAACATGACAGTGGAACATTACAGTAGGACATTACAGTAAAACATGACAGTAGAACATTACAGTAAAACCATAACAGTAGAACATGACAGTAAAACCTGACAGTAGACTATGACAGTAGAACATGACAGTAAAACCTGACAGTAGAACATGACTGTAGAACACTAAAGTAGAACCTGACAGTAGGACCTGACAGTAGAACAGCAGACTCACGGTTCCTTGGGTGAAGGTCTGACTGCAGCCTCCACAGAACTGATGCTGACACTGGCTGCAGGTGAAGTGGAGACAACCTCCTCTGGACAGACTGAAGATCAACTGACACCTGGGACACTCTGACACACACACACACACACACACACACACACACACACACACACACACACACACACACACACACACACACACACACACACACACACACACACACACACACACACACACACACACACACACACACACACACACACACACACACACACACACACACACACACACACACACACACACACACACTAAACTGAATCACAACTGAATGCTGGATATTACCCATGATCTTCTGCTTCCTGAACCTGAAGAGCTGCTGCTGAATGTTTTAGTGAACTGATCTACTGAGTCTGACTGTCACTTCTACTGACAGGAGGCAGCAGCGCCCCCTGCTGCCTCACCTGCTCACCACAGTCACAAAGAGACGTGTTCACACTCACTGAAACATCAACAGCTCAAGTTGATTTAAGACAATGAAGAACAATGTGTCAGAGTCCAGAACTTTGACCTTAGAACTTAGAACTGCTGTGTTGGATGTGATGTGAAACCTGATCGGGATCAACAGAAGAAACCAGATTGACTTGGGAACCAGAGAGTAACCGGAGAAGTTATGGTTCTGCTGGTTCTGTGTTCGTACCAATGCAGTTGAAGCTGAGCAGGGCGGAGCTGTGGACCGGACGGTTCTGCTGCTGCCACAGTCTGAACTGCTCACAGGACTGATCCTGATGCTCAGGAGACCACTGAGGAACCGACAAGTCACATGATCTGAGAACATGACATCACACTGTGTGTGTGTGTGTGTGTGTGTGTGTGTGTGTGTGTGTGTGTGTGTGTGTGTCTTACTGGTGATCTGCACTGAGAGCAGGTACTCTTCTTACAGCTGGGACAGTCCATCCTCAACCTGTCCGTTTCATGAAGCATCCCGAACGAACACTGTAACACACACATGAAACAGGATCAAGGTCTAGATCAGGATCAGCAGCTTCAGGACTTTTTAACTTGGCAGAACTTTACATTCACACAGACCAACAAGAAACTAGAGGAGAGAATATGTTTCCTCTAATGAGACGTTGACAGACAGGAAGCAGAAGAAAACATCAGATGTTTGAATGGTTCATAATTTATTGATTATATATTGATGATCTTACGTGAGCACACCAGCAGAAGTTCGTCATCTCCTGCAGAGCTCGATCTCTGAGTTTCCTCTGGAAGAGTTCGTGGACCTGAGGCAAGAAGTGACGGATCTGCACAAACACATTGTTCATATTAATGAATTATTATTCATAATAATATAATAATTAATTTCTAAATAGATCACCTGAGTGTCCAGCAGGTTGAAGTACTCCATGGACTCCTCCACCCCCCCCTGACCGCTGACCTCAGGTCGGCCACACTGAGGACAGACCAGCTGATCGATGCTTCGCTCTTTAATGGCCGACGAGAAAAACGTCTTGAAACACGCATGACACAGGAAACAGGAGCAGTGAGTCATCGTGATGATCTGCAGGAAATACACGGAGAAGAAGAAGCTGAGGTAGAATCTGATCCAGAACACAACACAGACAGAGAAGCTCTCTGATTGGTCGACTCACCTTGCTGAAGGTCACCTGGTCCTGACAGATGGGGCAGCAGTGAGTCAGGAACCTGAGGGCTGACGGAAGGTCTCTGTTGAGTTGGACTGCCTCCATGACATCACCGGGGCTGAAGCTCCGCCCCTCCATCGCCAACAGAGACAGGAAGATGGCGGCCTGGTCTGGAGGGAGATGGGCCGCTATCTGAGGGGGGCAGAGGAAAACTGAGACCACCTGAAACACAAGAGATGGACCGAGACCTGCTGTGGTCCTCCTCACCTCCATGTGGCCCGCTCCAACTGCTGGTGCTGGTCCAAAACCCGCTTTGTGTCTGTCTCTGGTGGCTACTGATTGGCCCATCTGAACATGTGAGTCACCCAGCTGACCTCTCCTGGACTCCAGTGTCATAGCCCCCATTGCCCTGCTGAGAGGCTGGACACCTGCAGGGACCAGAACCAGGTGGAGTCGGGTCAGTCTCCTCCAGGTCACATGACCAAGTGTCCATGAGCAGGACACTGAACCTCAAACTGCCCCTAAGGACGTGTGTGTGTGTGTGTCTTTGTGTGTGTGTGTGTGTGTGTATGTGTGTGTGTGACGGAGGTTCTGGACTTCATGATGACGCTCACCTGAGGAGGACGAGGAGCTTAGGAAAGGGTTGCTGTTGGAGGAGGAAGGAGGAGGAGCACTGAAGTCGATGCCCCACAGCTCCTCAGTGTACGATCTCCTCACCTCCCTGCTCTGCTCCCATTGGCTGGCTGAGGAGAGGGGGGGGGAGGAGGAGGGATGAAGGAGGCTGCAGGAGGAGAAAACTGAATTTTAGAAGTTGGATTATCACCAAGAATCATTGTTACATGTAACGAGCAGCAGCCTTTACCTGTCTGACTGTCCACCTAGCGGGGGCGGGGCTTGTTTAGGACACCTGGCATAAAGGGGTGTGTCCACCTGGAAGGCCCGCCTCATTTCTGACACAAGCAGTGATAGGTCGGACACACCCTGACACAAAGTGACATCAACATTTTTTATATTTAAATGGGAAATGTTCAATAAAGTTTAGAACTTCTGAATTTTCATTCACTCAGTGTTTCACTTTGGGTCACACACACAATCACACACACACACTTACATGGGTCCAGGTCTCCAGTACGGTCAGACTGATGTTGCCGGATCTGTCCACACAGGGACAGGATGGGTTCATCACCATGGAGAAAGATGGACAGACGTAGCACCGAGGACGGGAAGCCGGGTGCGTCTCGTGAAGCCAGATGCACACTGGGATATTGTACTCACTTCCTGTTAGAGGCATAAATCACAGATGAGTCAACAGAACCAGACTGATCCGACTATGATTTGGGCTCTGACCATGAAAGCCTCTATTGCAGAACATGAGAATTATGAATAAATGTTTAGGTATTTGATGTGGACCATCTGATGTGGTCTGATGTGTTGTAAGGTGGTCTGATGTGGTCTGATGTGGTGTAAGGTGGTCTGATGTGGTCTGATGTTGTGTAAGGTGGTCTGATGTGGTCTGATGTGGTGTAAGGTGGTCTGATGTGGTCTGATGTTGTGTAAGGTGGTCTGATGTGGTCTGATGTTGTGTAAGGTGGTCTAATGTGGTCTGATGTGGTGTAAGGTGGTCCGATGTGGTCTGATGTGGTGTAAGGTGGTCTGATGTGGTCTGATGTGGTGTAAGGTGGTCTGATGTGGTCTGATGTTGTGTAAGGTGGTCTGATGTTGTTTAAGGTGGTCTGATGTGGTGTAAGGTGGTCTGATGTTGTGTAAGGTGGTCTGATGTGGTGTAAGGTGGTCTGATGTGGCCTGATGTTGTGTAAGGTGGTCTGATGTTGTGTAAGGTGGTCTGATGTGGTCTGATGTTGTGTAAGGTGGTCTGATCTTGTGTAAGGTGGTCTGATGTGGTGTAAGGTGGTCTGATGTGGCCTGATGTTGTGTAAGGTGGTCTGATGTTGTGTAAGGTGGTCTGATGTGGTCTGATGTTGTGTAAGGTGGTCTGATGTTGTCTGGTGTGGTCTGATGTGGTCTGATGTTGTGTAAGGTGGTCTGATGTGGTGTAAGGTGGTCTGATGTGGTCTGATGATGTGCAAGGTGGTCTGACGTGGTCTGATGTTGTGTACGGTGGTCTGATGTGGTCTGATGTGGTGTAAGGTGGTCTGATGTGGTCTGATGTGGTGTAAGGTGGTCTGATGTGGTCTGATGTGGTGCAAGGTGGTCTGATGTGGTCTGATGTGGTGTAAGGTGGTCTGATGTTGTGTAAGGTGGTCTGATGTTGTGTAAGGTGGTCTGATGTGGTGTAAGGTGGTCTGATGTGGTCTGATGTGGTGTAACGTGGTCTGATGTGGTCTGATGTGGTCTGATGTGGTGTAAGGTGGTCTGATGTGGTCTGATGTTGTGTAAGGTGGTCTGATGTGGTGTAAGGTGGTCTGATGTGGTGTAAGGTGGTCTGATGTGGTCGCATGTGGTGTAAGGTGGTCTGATGTGGTCTGATGTGGTGTAAGGTGGTCTGATGTGGTCGCATGTGGTGTAAGGTGGTCTGATGTGGTCTGATGTGGTGTAAGGTGGTCTGATGTGGTCTGATGTGGTGTAAGGTGGTGTAGGGTGGTCTGATGTGGTCAGATGTGGTGTAGGTTGGTCTGATGTGGTCAGATGTGGTGTAAGGTGGTCTGGGGCTGAGCCTTAGTCACCTGTGGTCTCACCTTCAAAGTTAACAGGAAGTGTCCCGGCCAGGTAAACCAGCTTCTTCTTCTCATTGTTTGGAAAACCTGCAAACAGCAGCTTCATTAACCAACGATCGACGATCAATGATTAATTATCAATTATTGATTGATAGATTGGCAATAAAATCTGATCCAGATCAGGGAGGAACCACAAGGACCTGATCCTGAAGACGCCTGGTCTTTTATTTCAAATAACATGCTTTAATTGTGAAACAGACCGGAAGTACCCGTTTGATACTCACAGTAAAAATCCACATAGAGACGAAGATCAGAGTAAAGAGCGCGAACCATCTGCAGGTCACAGCGGGTCTCCACCGGAAACACGTACCGACACTGAGACAGGAGGCGGCTGTTAGCATGTGGCTAACTGCACGAGCTAAGACAAGCTAACAGTTTCAAAGACAAGCTAACAGTTTCAATGGTCCTCAATGGAGCTGCCCCATTAGCTTCACATACAGCTGAAGTGAAACGTCGAAGTGTTTTCGGACAAATAAAGTTACATTTAAAGGTTTAAAGTTCAGTCTCACTTCCGCCAGAGTCCGAAGCTCCTCCTCCGCGATCACCCGAGGCATTTCATCCACAAACTGCGAACATTCACCGGCTAACGTGTCAACAGGCTAAAAAGTCAACAAGCTAACGTGTCAACAGGCTAACAAGTCAACAAGCTAACGTGTCAACAGGCTAACAAGTCAACAAGCTAACGTGTCAACAGGCTAAAAAGTCAACAAGCTAACATGTCAACAGGCTAAAAAGTCAACAAGCTAACGTGTCAACAGGCTAAAAAGTCAACAAGCTAACGTGTCAACAGGCTAACAAGTCAACAAGCTAACGTGTCAACAGGCTAACAAGTCAACAAGCTAACAGCTGTCGTCCGGCGAGATCATGAAAATACGACACGCCCACTTCTGCCTCCAGCTTTTCAAATTAAGAGACAACGCTCTGACGTATCAACAGCGAGTCTTCAGTCATTACAGGTTCTACATTAATATGATGTCTACACACACAACAACAACAACAACAACAACACAATCTTAGGCCTATTCCAGGAGGCAGGTTTTAAAAACTTTGAACTTAAACCTGAACTCTGACTTGATCTACTCTCAGATGGGAAAAGCAGTTCTGAGTTAGTTTGATCAACTCTGATTATTTTCACATGGAGTCACGTGCCCACAAAATATAAAAAGCCATCATCAATGGAGGCTCGATACTATGAGTCACCATGGCAACCGAGGCGAAAACAAGGTCCTTCTACGTCACGTCGTTATAGTTGGAGATACAACTTTGTGCTTATGGAGAAAATAAGATCATTCTGAGAAAGAGGAGAATCACAGCTGCTGATGCTGAGGAGAGACAGATACTGCCAGAGTCGACATGTAAGACTGAATAAAATAATCATGATTTAAAAACGATCTGATATTTTCTCCACAAATGTTTTGTCTAAGATTCTGGTATTATGGTTCGTGACACTGTCCGCTGCGCAGGAGGCCGGATTCGATTCTTGTTGCTTACGTCTGAAAAATGTGCAATGTTATTTATTAATTTTATTTAGTTTCAATCCCACTGGCACAAAAATAACGTGGCTGCAGCTGAAAATGAATTATAAGAACATGGTGCAGATAGGTAAGGCATATGGTTTTAATCAGATTCCACAAAGTAACATCAGTGGCTATTTTAACTTGTACAGAAAACTCTCATTCGAAAAAAATCTAAGGGCAAAGACTTTGATCTGGTCGGAGAATATCTGCGACATTCTAATGCTAAAATCAGGTCGGAGAATATTGTTCAGATATGTGATACGTTGTGAGAGAAATGATAAAGTTCTACTAAGGAGTCGTCGGGAAATGAAGCATTAGGTCTGAACATCCTCTCTCTGCTTCCATATCGATCAGGTTGACGAGGAAAGGACACGTGATGTTTTGACAGATCAGGTTCAGGAAAAGGGAGGAGTTAAGAAAACCTGCCAGCGAGCAGGTTAGGTTCACGTCAGTTACCCTGGTAACTGACCTACAGTTTAAGTTCACTCGCTTTCTGGAAAGGAAAACCGAGTCCCCTCGTTTGCGGGTTCAAATACTCAGAGTTTGAACAGAACCTGCTTCCTGGAACAGGCCCCTGAGCATGTTTCGTGTTGGTGGATGAAACTATAATAACTCCGCTTTATTGGGAAAGTCTTTCTCAGGTGTTTTTCTGAATAGGTACAATGTTTCTGTTGGCTGACAACAGATTCAACAGCACCGATGGCAGGTTCCACAGGTTCCACAGGGAGTTCGGCTGAATTCTGTTTACAGACGTAAAATGACGACACTGGTTCAGTAAACAGGTGATAACATGTGGAACATGTAGAACAGGTGAGAACATCTGGAGCTGGCGACATCTCTACTTAGACATAAGCCCATAATAAATGTTTTATGACCTGCTGACCTGACACCATGTGACTATGTGACAAATGACGGAGGAGCAAGAAGTGAATGTGATGCTTTATTGATCTGTGAATAAAGATTTTTAATCAATAAACAAAAAGAAGAGTTGGCTCATCAACGTAAATTTAACTGATTTCATCTGATGGACTCAAACTCCCATCAGCCCCTTCGCCGGAAGTCTCAGTCTCAGATGGGCGTGGCCCTCCACTCCTTGCCCTCAGTCAGGGCTCGTGGTTGGTGGATGAACACGCTGTATCGAACATCCTGATTGGCTGCTGCCCTTACAAATCGGCTGTTTGCCGTCATGGTAACGGCTCTCAGCGAGTCTCCAGTACCGAAGATGGTGAGCGAGCGCTGGTTGACCTTGGCGCTGGTTGTGAGACGCAGCGTTCGCTCTGATGGCTGGTCGTCCACCACACGGAGGCGGGCTAGCAGTGTCTGAGCGCGCTCCTTCTCGCTCGGCCCGCCCAGCGTGTCCAGGATGAGCTGGAAGTCGGTGACGGCAGCGCGGCAGGCGAACAGCTCCTTTCCAGCCATGAAGGCGTCGAGCTGAGGCAGCACCTGCAGGCGACGCTCCTGGGCAGCTTGCTCCGTCAGCACCGGCTCCCTGAAGGTGAAGAGACAGTGGCCGTGACTCAGGGACGACACGTACGTGATGAGCGTGGTGATGTCCAGGTTCACCCGCCGACACTCCTCCACCTGCACCTGGGCAGGAAACGCCAGGCTGGCCACCACCGTACTACGGTCCACACGGGTCAGCTCAGATCCCGCCACTTCCTCTTCACGGTTATCCTCTTTTGCCTCCCCCTCCTCCTCATCCTCCCCCTCCTCCTCTTCTTCATCGCTGCCTTCTTCCGTCACAGCGTTGACAGCGACGATGTCCCCACGGACAGAGACGCCCATGTCCCTCAGGCGGTCGGCCATGGGGCTGGAGACACCGTTGTAGAAGGCAAAGACTATTTGGGGGTGTCGGTACAGGACAGGCTGCTGGCGACTGGCCTGCAGGAAGTCCTCCGCCTGCCTGATGATGCTCTTGTCTCCATACTGACCCCGCCCCTGCCAGATGTTGTGCAGAGCCTCCGCCTTCCTGCCCACCGCCTTCACCCATGTGTGTCCCGAGTTAGCCACCACGTCCACCACCAGCGTCTGACGATGACCAGAGGCGTCCTGGTAGGTGAAGACGTGCAGCAGAGCGACTACGTCCTCCAGACTCGCAACCGACTCCACAATGGCCGTCAGGTGAGTCAAGTTGGTGCTGTGCAGGTGAGACTCTTTGACCTGCAGCTGTCCGGCCTCCACTCGCCGCAGGAAGCGCAACTCGGCTTGCAGCTTCCCACAGAGCTTCTGGTGACCCTCCACCCCCGGACACAGCTGCTCGGCTCGCTGCAGCAACACCTGAGCAGAGCTGATCCTCTGCTGCAGCACCGACATGACATCACACCTGAGGAGAGAGGGTTAGGGTTAGAGAGGGCTGAGACAGGTCAGCTGGGTGAGACATGTCAGGTGGGTGAGACAGGTCAGACAGGTCAGGTGGGTGAGACGGGTCAGACAGGTCAGGTGGGTGAGACGGTCAGACAGGTCAGGTGGGTGCGACGGGTGAGACAGGTCAGGTCAGCTGCAGATTATTCTGTGTTTCCTGCTGCAGTGCACCCTGGGAGTTGTAGTGGACGTCAGTGTCTGAAACATGACGTTTTGAATCCGTTTGTCAAACTCGTCAGGTTCTTCAGCAGGTTCAGGAAACTCGTCTGTCACTCACGTGTCACTCACGAACACATGAAGTCAGGTGAGACTGAATCAACGAGCTGTAACCTGGACCTGCAGCTGTTAGCTTGTTAGCTCTGCAGCTAACTGTGGCGTCATTCACCCATCAATTTTACTCTGTCGCTAATAACTGATATTGAAAAAACACGTTCAATGTTTAAATGTTTAGAAATCACGTGACGTAGACTCACAGTGACGTGTGAACTTTAGTCCGCAGGCTCCTCTCCAGAAATGTGCTAACGGCTAATGCTAACTGACGACTTCTGTCTGTTGACAGGGAAACGGGGCTTCCGGGCCGGTTTTCAGAATAAATGCTCCAGTTCCTGTCATGTGACCTGACTTTTTACTTATTTTTAATTATTATTCAATTATTCACAATCAAAAAGGTGAGCAAGCGACATCAGTAAGAAATAAATAATAACAAGTGATCAATAAGGAAATGGAATTTGATTTTTACAACATTTGACATATTTCTTGTGTCGTATTATTCCATTGAAATACGCAATAAATATATTTTTTAAGAAACGATATAAGATAGTTAAGATAATTAAATTGTTAATCCCAAATTCTGCTTTGTTGTCCTCCACCTGACTATTGAAATGTTTGTGTCTGCTCCGTAAAGTCCTGAGGTCAGAGGTCAAAGATCAGAGGTCTGTACCACAAAGCTGCGTCACTTGTTACCGGGGTAAATCACCATGGTAACTGATGCTGAACTGTTAAGTTCAAGATAAGAGATCAAAGCCTGTCAACAACTGAACTACCGAACAATCAAATCACTGGAAACCAGCGACATCATCCTACAGAATCCTGACTGGGACAAAAGAGTTCAGAGTGAAGATATATATTAAATATTAAAGATCAATAGATATTTATTGACGATGTGTCACTCTGGTTTTAAAGACTTATTAATATTAGATCTTCATCTGATTTAACACAAGGAGACTGAGACCATCAACTGATACTTTATGTTTTTATTAGAACTATGATCCAAACACTGATCAATATTTCTCAGGATCAATGAACAGTTGAGTGTGATTAATGACAAGTGGTCCACAACTCAGCAGCTCAGCTTCTCACTGGTTTTACTGCATCACATAACCCCAGTTTTAGCTTCAATTCATTGGCTCCTCGTCCATTTGAGAATTGATTTTAAGATTTGCTAATTACTTTTAAAGCACAACTTGGTCTTGCTCCAAGCTACTTGAATGAAATCCTGATCCCCTACAAGCCAGCTTGCGGCCTCAGGTCCTCAGGTGGGTCTTTACTAGTTATTCCAAAGTTGAAGCTCAAATCTAAGGGTGACCGAGCTTCCTCCATCAGGGCCTCTCGACTTTGGAACAGCCTGCCTGAGGAGATGAGGCTGGCAGTGTCTGTGCCTTCTTTTAAGTCACTTTTAAAAACCCATTTCTATAGACTTGCTTTTATGTGATGTCGTCGTTTTATGACGTCGTTTTATATTGTCTTTTTCAAAAACAATTTTTACGGATGTGACCTGAAAACCGTATTATTGATGGAATGCTGATTTTAATTGTCTGTGATTTGTTTTTGTGAAAGCACTTTGTGAAGCTACTTCTGAAAGGTGCTCCATAAATGAAATTATTATTATTTTTATTATTTCTATCAGATTCAGTTAGTTCATGCCGCAGTACCTGACTCGACCTGCAGGTGTCAGTGTTTCTTCTCGTATTATAATACAAACTTTATTCAAGGAAGAAGGAATCAGTGGACAAACTGCCGCAGATAATAAATACTCTTTATTGATCAGGTGAACAGAAGTTGATTGACAGCTAAGGCACATGAAGCTGTGAGGTCAGAGGTCAGGTGGTGTCACAAAGGTCACCTGCTTCCTTTGATACATAGGTTTTAAAAACTCACCTTAGCAGGTGAGACGTCATACATACACAAAAAAACATCTATAAATCCATCCAATCAGGACGCAGCTCACCTGGTCAGAGACATAAAACACTGACAGGTCACATGTTCACCTGTCTGACAGGAGGTCAGGGGTCAGGGGTCATCAGCTCTTGGCCTGTTTCCTCTTCTGAACGAGCTCGGCCAACATCTTGTAACGAATCATACACTCCTCCTGAAAGAGGACATAACATCATCAGGACATGACATCATCAGGCAGACAGCCAATGACAAGAAGTCTTTAGTCTCTAACACAGATCAGTAACACGCACAACTTATGACATGGATCAAGTATTCATTCAATATTGATTAGATGACAAACGTGTTAGAACAGAAGGTCGTGATTCAGGTGTGAACCAGGACGGGTCCTCACCTTGCTCTTCCCTGGGACCACCTTGGCGATGCGGTCCCAGCGTTCTGCAGTTCCACGGGGGAACTGTTGCAGAGCAAGTTCCAACAGTTTCTGCTGGTTCTGAGTCCAGGCGGCAGGGTTATCCTGAGGCTCCGCCTCCTCGTCCTCTTCCAGGGCTGCAGGGTCGAAATCTCTCTGCCGCCGCCCTCTGACCTTCACCTCCCCCCCGTCTGCCGCTGCCGTTGAAGATTTCCTGTTCCTCCGGCGCAAGGCCAGAGCTTCCTCCTCTTCCTCCCCCTCATCACAGTCCCCGCCCACCCTCTGAGTCATCCCACTGTCAGCAACAGGAAGTGACCTCACAGGTAGAAGAGGGCCCTTCAGCTCAGACAGCTTCACCAGACCTGAAACACAGAGAACCCCGAGGTCAACTACAGTCGAACAAGAACACAGCAGAACTGTGTGTAGAACCCAAATACTTACAGCAGAACCTGATACTAACAGTAGAACCTGATACTAAGAGCAGATCCTGATACTAACAGTAGAACCTGATACTAAGAGCAGATCCTGATACTAACAGTAGAACCTGATAAGAAACAGAAGAACCCCAATACTAACAGCAGACCCTGATACTAACAGTAGAACCTGATACGAAACAGCAGAACCCAAATACTAACAGTAGAACCTGATAAGAAACAGCAGAACCCCAATACTAACAGCAGACCCTGATACTAACAGTGGAACCTGATACGAAACAGCAGAACCTGATTCTAACAGCAGAACCTGATACGAACACCAGAACCTGATACGAAAGCCTAATTGTAACAGCAGAACCTGATAAGAAACAGCAGAACCTGATATTAACAGTAGAACCTGATATGAACAGCAGAACCTGATAAGAAACATCAGAACCTGATTAAGAAACAGCAGAACTTGATACTAACAGAAGAACCTGATACTAACCAGCAGAACATGATACGAACAGCAGAACCTGATACTAACAGCAGAACCTGATACCAACAGGAGAACCTGATACCAACAGGAGAACCTGATACCAACAGTAGAACCCCAATATTAACGGCAGAACCTGATACCAACAGTAGAACCTGATACTAACAGCAGAACCTGATACTAACCGCAGAACCTGATACAAAACAGCAGAACCAGATACTAACGGTAGAACCCGGTACAAACAGCAGAACCTGATACGAAACAGCAGAACCTGATACCATCGGTAGAACCTGATAAGAACAATCGAACCTGATACTAACAGCAGAACCGGATACTAACAGTAAAACCTGATACGAAAGGCAGAACCGGAAACTAATAGCAGAACCTGATACGAAACAGCAGAACCTGATACAAACAGCAGAAACTGATACGAACAGTAGAACCTGATACAAACAGCAGAACTTCATACTAACAGTAGAACCAGATACTAACAGTAGAACCTGATACAAACAGCAGAAACTGATACGAACCGTAGAACCTGATACAAACAGCAGAACCTCATACAAACAGCAGAACCTGATACGAACAGTAGAACCTGATAAAAACAGCAGAACCTCATACTAACAGTAGAACCTTATATGAACAGCAGAACCTCATACGAATAGCAGAATCTGATACTAACAGTAAAACCTGATACGAACAACAGAACCTGATACTAACAGCAGAACCTGACACGAAACAGCAGAACCTAACACGAAACAGCAGAACCTGATACTAACAGTAGAAACTAATACAAACAGCAGAACCTGATACGAACGGCAGAACCTGATACGAACGGCAGAACCTGATACTAACAGCAGAATCTCATACTAACAGCAGAACCTCATACTAAAAGTAGAACCCGATACGAACAGCAGAATCTGATAGAACTGGTGTTTAGTACAATAATAAATGAAATGTATAATTGTACTAAACACCATTTTCGTGTCATTTATTAATAAATGAAATTTATTATTATTATTATAATAGAAGTTAAACATTATGAGTCATCAGGTCTTTATGTCTTTAAGAGGTCCTGAAGTTTGTCTCCTGATTAGTTTCATCGGTCTTTATATATAAATACAGCTGGGTGTCATCTGTATGTGGTGTTTTCTTATAATATAAAATATATATAAAGTGAAAAGTATCGGTCCCAGTAGAGAACCTTGTGGAACTCCATGACTTACTTTTGTATGAGTGGAAGATTTGTTGTTAACGTTAACAAACTGAAATCTGTCAGATAAGTAACTTAACCATTGAGTGATGTTCCTTTAATCTACATGTTCTGGTGTCTGTAATAGAACCTTGTGATCAATGTGTCAGATACAGCACTAAGATTTAATATGTCAACTAAGATCCAACATGTCCACTGTCTGAGGCCATGATGAGGTCGTTTTTTACAGTAGAACCTGATGTTGACAGTAGAACCTGATGTTGACGGTAGGAACAGCTGATGTTTACCTGAGGTGTGGCTCACGTTGTCTTTCACCTGTTTCACCTTCGTCGTCACCTGTTGAATAAAACAGAAACCGGATGACAGCTGAGAGCATCAACTCCTGGCCTGATATTTGGGTCTGGACTCTGCAAAGTGGACCACAATGTTCACTGGTTCAGAATCCTATGGAACTCTTCTGGGTTAGAAAGACTGCAGACGTCTCCAAGAGCCAGAGACAGGAGCCTGCTGGTCTGACCCTGTGGACCTGATCTTGTGGAACCTGAAGCGAGTTTATACTGGGCTGCTGCCTTCCGCCTCCTCCAGCTATGAAGCCCTGCCTCCCGTATGACGCTCTGCCATAAGGGTCCAGTGTCGTGCAAGTTACCCCAACCTACAAAATGGATTGTATAGATGTGCAAGTCCCCACTGCAGGAAGTATAGAGAGAACAACTCATCTCAACACACCCTGGACCCTGGACTCTGGACACTGGACACTGGACCCCCCCATTACCCTGCACCGCCTCCCTGGGGAAGCTTCTGTCAGGCTGATCAGACTGAGGAGGACTGATGTGGATTCTGTCCTGTCCTGAAACAGGGTACTGTGAGGGACATTACAAGGTTCTTCCGTCCTTGTGCTGAACTTAATCCTCCTGACAACCACATACACAACATGTGACAGTCGACCTGATCCAGTCCATCAGCTGTTCTGATCACCAGTACAATTCAAGCTGTACTGATTTCAAACTAGTTTAAACTTACATCGGACACCGATCGTCCCAGTTCATGAGCGATCTTGTCCCATCGCCCCGGAGTTCCTCCTGGAAATTTAACCATCAACCTGCTGAGGAGGCTTAGCTCGTCCTCCGTCCAATCAGCAGCCTGGGAACAGACACAACATCATCCAGGTGTTTTCACAACTGTCCACTTCAGTCTGAGCACAATTAATAACTGATCCATAACATGGCACCTTCTTCCTGGTTCCTCCTGCTCGGTGGTCCTGCAGCCACGCGTCCATCTGGTCCTCAATCTCCTCGATGGACGACATTTGGTCGTAGCTCTGGTTCTTCAGGTTCTCTGAAGTCGGCTCGTACACTGGAAACTCCACCTTCTGCTTCTTCACCTTCGGTCGCTTCTCTCCTGACACACACACACACACACACACACACACACACACACACACACACACACACACACACACACACACACACACACACACACACACACACACACACACACACACACACACACACACACACACACACACACACACACACACACACACACACACAGTGTCATCTGACATCATGTCTGTTGTGTTTTACACAAATAAAATTGTATTGAATTAAAAGAACTTGACTGTCATTGATTATCTATCCAAAGTGTTTACTGGTCACAACTTCCTGTTCGGCTTCAGCTTCTTCTTTCTGCTGCTGCTTCATCTGCTGGTAGGTCTCATAGTACAGCTTCACTTCCTGCAACACAGAGAGAGGACTGAGACCAGGACCAGTACCGGGACCAGTGTGACCAGGATCAGGTCCCGGTCCGGGACTGGTACTGCGAACACTCCATCATAAAGGTTTACGGTCCTACCTGGACGGTCTGCGGCAGGTTCTTGACGGACAGGTAGAGCCAGATGCTCATCTTCAGAGGGAGGATATCCTGCCAGTGAGGTCGCTCGTGAACCCTGAAAAAAAAAACATTAAAGGACAAAACAAAACACGGGAGGTCCCGTGAAGATGACGTCATAAAACAAGTCTCTAGGACAACATTCTTTGACCAGCGCAATATCAAGAACATTAGAAACATCCTATCTTAAAAGGATGCTGAAAAACTAGTCCATGCATTTGTTACTTCTAGACTGGACGACTGTAATTCATGACTGTCAGGATGTTCCCCAATAAGTCTGTGAAAAGACTCCAGTTAATCCAAAATGCCGCAGCACGAGTTCTGACAGGAACAAGAAAAAGAGATCATATTTCTCCAGTGTTAGAATCTCTGCATTGGCTTCCTGTAAAATTCAGAATAGAATTCAAAAAACTGCTCCTAACCTACAAAGCCCTTAATAATCAAGCTCCATCATATCTTACAGAGCTCATAGTTTCTTATTATCCCAATAGATCACTTGTCTCTGTAAATGCAGGACTACTTGCGGTTCCCAGAGTCTGTAAAAGTAGAATGGGAGGCAGAGCTTTCAGCCCCCAGGCTCCTCTCCTCTGGAACCAGGAGGCAGACGACATCTCTTCATTTAGAGTTAAACTTAAAACCTTCCTCTTTGATAAAGCTTATAGTTAGAGCTGCTCAGGTGTTTAATAAACCATTTCTTTATTTATGCTGTTATAGGCCTAGACTGCTGGGGGAACTTATATCATGAGCATCTCTCTCCCTCTCTCTCTCTTTCTTTATCTCTCTCTCCTTCTCCCACTTTTTCTCTCTCTCTCTCTCCCTCTCTGCCCCTATGTATTTACATTGCATGTCAGTAACTCTGTTTTTCTATCTCTCCTAGTAGATCTCTGACCCCAGAGCTGCAGGACCCAAACCCGTCATTAGGGCCCGAGCCAGCACTGCTGGCGAAGTTTTACCCTTCGCCGAACCCTCGCCGCCAACCAGGAAGTAAACAGGAGGTGGCTCTTCATTTCACATGCATTGGTCCGAATTGCTCCAAAATTCTCAAGCATGATTCTGGGGGGACCCTTAACACATCCCCATGTCAATATTAGCCACACGCTAGAGCGCCACCTGCTGGGAAAAAGAAGTAGCATGCTCAACACTTTTGAGTCCCGTACGTGCCAGGTTTACCGAACCGACCTCAAATTCGGGCAGCGTGCTTATGACAAATTGGTCTTGTCACGTTTAGGGCCTCGGCTCCATATCTCAAAAGCTGTTCCCGTGGTGACGCTGTAATCACCACTAAAATACGAATACATGGTTGAGGAACTCAAAATTCTTGGAGCTTCTTGAAAATTCACACACATGTTGAGGGCCCAATTCTGGGATCAGAAATGGTTTTTAGGCGTAATTGTGTCAAAATGGCTCCACAGGGCGCCATGACGCCCCCTAAAACCCTTAAAACTAAAAGCCCCCACCTTAAACATTGAGCGACCTGAACCAAATTTGGTGAGCACCTGCAGCATGGAAGGACCTACAAAAAAGCCTCTTGGAGCCATGACCTCAGATGTACACAAACACGGGAAAATGCCATTGAATGTGCCAAATTTGACCTCTTGAGCAAAGGTCATTGCCATAGCGACGCTTTCTGAACTTTTACCTAAAAATGGTGTTTTTGAAAGACTTGGGATGCTCGGAATCTCATGAAACTTGGCTACCATGTTCAGAGCCGGGAGCCCGTCTGTGTCATATTTATTTTAGGCCGCTCTGTCTCAAAATGGCTCGATAGCGCCACCTACAGACCTTCAAAGTGCCTTCAATGTCAATTTCACCACCTTTCACTTTGATCTAAAATTATGAAAATATTTGTGGACGTGTATCCTCCCGGGACCTAGAAAATACCCCGTGGGTACCATGACGTCAAACCAACAGGAACTCAACCATTTGCAATTACATGGGCCAAATTCTTGCTTTACGGGCCATTTTCAGACATCCTATTTGATCGAACTCCTCCTAGACAATTAAACGCAGTAACTCCATATTCACTCAGTATCATCTACAGACTTTGGTGATCAAACGATATCAAAAGAATTTCATTCACTGCAACGGTGTGGCCGTGGGCTCACCGCAAATGTCCACGTTCATCTCTAACGTAACGGGCGACATTTTGGGTCTAGTGTCCACAAATGTAGTGCTCTTTGAGGAAAAGCAGCCATTGTGGATCCAGCGAGTAGGACTTTGGGGCATTTTTTCACATCTTACTATAACCAATTACTCCAGCAACAACTCCTATCAATAGGAAGTAGCATGTTGCCCTCACCCCACCTACATTTCATTATTGGCCGCACGTCACAGCGCCACCTGCTGCCAACAGGAAGTGGCTCGAAATCACACATGCATGGTCTGATCTGTCCCAAAATTCTCAAGCATCGTAATAGGCCCGGTATCAACACAGCTACATGTCAATATTGACCACACGTCACAGCGCCACCTGCTGCCAACAGGAAGTGGCTCGTAATTACACATGCATGGTCCGATCTGTCCCAAATTTCTCAAGCATCATAATAGGCCCAGCCTCAACACAGCTACATGTCAATATTGACCAAAAGCCACAGCGCCACCTGCTGACAACAGGAAGTAGCACGCTCTACCCATTTGAGTCCTGTGCATGGCAGGTTCACCCAAATGATACTTTTGAGTCCTGTGCATGGCAGGTTTACCCAAATGATGTGCCGCTTTGACCGCGACACGCCCCGCTGTCCCGCGCGCCCCGCGAGTACTCGGGCCTGTCCACTGCTGCTTGCAGCTTAAATTATTATTATTATTATTATTACTATTATTATCATCATCACTAATAATAACAACAACTTAATTGTATTTTTTAATTATAAGTGTCAGTCTGGTAGAGACTAAAGCAGTGGTTGTGCAACTGTCCTCTCTCTCTCTCTTCTCTCCTACTGTCTCTCCTCCCACCCTCTTTCCTCCCACCTCTCCTCTCTTCCTCCTCTCTCTCCTCACCCCAACCTGTCGAGACAGATGTTCCGCCCACAACTGAGTCCGGTCCTGTCAGAGATTTCTTCCTGTTAAAAGAGTTTTTTTCTCTCCACCGTCGCCAAGTGCTTTGCTCAGTGTGGGATCTGTTGGGGTTTCCCTGTAATATTGTAATATTGACCTCACTGTGTAAAGTGCCTTGAGACAACGTAGGTGGTGATATGGCGCTATACAAATAAAATGTAATTGAATTTAATTGAAGTCACGTCTGTACCTGTCAGTCCGGTCCGGTCCGACACACCTGAGCTCCTCAGGTCTGGAGCTCAGCTTCTTCTTCTTCTCTTTCTTCTTCTTACTCAGCAGCTCGTCCTGGAAACGAGGCGGATTCATCAGCGAGTCACATGACATGGTCTGTTCCAATAGGCTGTCTGTGCCAGCTCTGCTCTGATTGGCTGTCTTACCAGTTGTTTCTCCAGGTAGATGGACCAGATGACGGCGTAGTGTCCCACAGTGAGGATGAGGAAGAGGAGGAAGCCGAGCTCAGAGTTACTCATCTTTCTCACTCGTCTGTAGTAGAAGACTGGCTGCCGCCAATCAGGAAGCCCGTTAACCAGGATGTCATCATACCTGCAAAGGTTCAGGTTCAGGTATATGTACATGTTCCTGTAACTCTGTGCTGTGATTGGCTGAGAGCTGACTGTGATGTGAACAGGTGAGACTCACTTGCGTCGTCTTTCCTCGTCCTTCAGGACTTCATAAATGGCGACGAGCTGAAAAAAGAAGCAGAGTGTGAATGTGATTGGTCGGCAGCAGCAGCGAGGTGTTCCTGTTCGTCTTGTTGTCTCACCTGTCGGAACTGAGTCTCTGCGTCTTCATCTTTGTTCTTGTCAGGATGCAGCGTGAGAGACATGCGACGGTACGCCTTCTTTATCTCTGCTGCTGACGCGTCCTGAGACAGAGAGACAGGTGAGGGGGTCAGACAGGTAACACTTGAAGATCTGGGAACATCTTGACAAAGGTTCGACGTGAGAGGAACGACCTATGACATAATCTGGAAATGGAACGTGGTTTTGGTCACATGACACAGTCCTGTGGGGTCCTGGTCCTAAACTGAATCAGTCCACAGGTAAAATACACCTGAGTCGACCTACAGCACGTGAACATCACCGCCTGAGAAACACGTCATTCTAAAGGAACTGTTAGCATCGGCTGCTAGCATTAGCTATCCAGTCTGATTGAACTGGAACCACTGGTCTGGTTTTCATTTCTACATTAGCTTCCGGTGTTAATTAGCTTAGCTTCGCTCTATGAGTGCAAGGTACTTAGCTGTTAGCAATAGCACCCAGTTAGCTGCTTTTATTACGGTTACCATGGCGACTGTTAGCAATTAGCCGTTAGCACGGACCTGGTCCAGGGACAGGAACTGGTAGAAGGTCTGCGGGATCTCTTCCACCAGGTCCAACAGTTCTAGATCCGCCTCCCAGGCAGTCAGAGGGGGGACCGCCGAGACCAGCAGGACCAGGCAGACCAGCGGGGACCCGCACGGACCCGCACAGACCCCCATCACCGTGAGACAGGCAAAGAAAAGACCCTCGGTGAGAGCCAGCTCACAGATCACCGACCGGAACTACACCGAAAGTCACTTCCGGTTTAATTCTTCTTCTTTCATCCACGATGTGACAATACTGCCCCCGTGAGTTCGTGTCGCCCCTCAGGCCCTGAGGCCAGTTATGAAGTATGATGAATAATCTTGAAATATTTCTATTGCTTCATTTAACTGTCATTGAATAGAAGTTTACAAAAACTAGGCGAAGACCATTAGTGTCCGGTTCCGTGCAAAAGGAGTAAAAACACTTTTGTTCTCGGTGCAATGAATCAGCGTAACATGTAATTTAGTATTTTATAAATTGTGTTGAGTGTGTGTTGTATGTACAGGAAACATTTTGTGCTTTTTTTCTTGTTTTTCTGTTGTGTTGTTGTTTTTCTTCCGTGCTCCTGATTGAAGAACTGAGCTGAACTTTGACTGATGAGCTGTTTGATAAAAATATTCTTCCACAAACATCAGAAAATGAAATGTATTCAATTATTTTTGTTTGTTAATGTTTGAGCTTATGAAAGAAAACATTATCCTGAAGTCAACACACATGATCTCAGGAGACTCAAGTCCTTTGGAGTGCAGGGGGCGCTCTTCAAGACCTTCTTTGACACTGTGGTGACATCAGCCATTTTCCACGGAGTAGTCTGCTGGACCATCAGCATGTCAACAGCTGACAGGAGGAGACTAGACAGACTGATCAGGAAGGCCAGCTCTGTCCTAGGATGCTCCCTGGACACACTGCAGGTGGGGGGAGAAAGGAGGATAGTAGCAAAGCTATCATCAGTGATGGCCACCCCATGCAGGACACTGTCTCTGCACTGAACAGCTCCTTCAGCGACCAGCTCCTTCACCCTAAGTGTTTGAAGGAGCAGTACCGCAAGTCCTTCCTTGCTGCTGCTGTGAGACTGTACAACCAGCACTGCTCTAAATAGGACACACACAAACACACAAAGGACTCAACCACTCTAAAATAATTCCCGGATACATTTAAAGTGCAATAACTTACTGTGCAATATTTAAATTTTATATTTGTAATATTCCATTTGCAACTATTTGCTACTGCTCTGTATATAGTATTCATATGTCTTTGTTTTTTAATTTTTTATTTAATGTAATTTTTTTAGTAAAATTTTTTGTACAAACCAACCCCTTTTTGTAAATTTCTTATACATTTTCTGTCCACTTTGCTGCTGTAATGCCCCCCATTTCCTTTCCACATTGTGGGACGAATAAAGGTATATCTTATTTTTATGTTAAGTTACTGCTGTTATTGGCTTTGCTGGACTTTGTGCGCTGACTTAACACAATGCATGCTGGGTATAGATGTTGTCACATGACATTAGAACAGCTGTGTGACCACAGAGCTGTGGTTGGCTCAAGGCTCCACTGACACTTATTTACACATCATCACTTTACACATGAAAAACTGTTTGTTGTTGGAAAATAAAATAATGTTCTTTTTATCCTTAACATGTATTATCACCCCTCAACCTGAATGTCTTCATAAAACATCTTCAACATCTTTTTTATTGTCTTTCTGATGTAAACCTTGATTTTCTGCCATTGCTTCGGCAGCTGTAAACACTTTCATCTCATCTCATCTCGCCTTGTCTTATCACCACAGAAATGGATGTTGGGTATCATAGCGCCTCCTGTAGTCTCCTCTGGTCCCTGCAGACTGAAGTCTTTGAGATGACCCATCCTCCCTCGTGGGATCCATAGAGGTCTGCGAGCTTCCTGAATCTCGGCCCCCACTCTGTCAGGAAGTCGTAGTCCTGCTCAGACTCTGATGAGTGTAACGACGTAAGTGACCCAGCAGCCGACCCGCTGCCCTCGAAGGCGTAGGTCTGCAGAGAGTCGAAGGGCGGAGCCGTCAGGTCCAGGTCTGTCTCCTGCAGTCTGTCCCTGATGAACTCCTGCAGCAGCCTGGACTGTGGGGACGTGGCCAAGCGTCTGGCCGGTCGGAGTCCACGGTCTCGCAGGGTTTGTCTCAGAGCGAACATGTCGTAGGCCTCCGTGTCCTCCTCGCCTCCTCCTTCATCATTGTACGGACAATGTTCTCACGAACGTCTGGCTCATCATTCATCATTAGAGGCTCCGTCCTCCTGTGTTTAATGATGACTGTTACCATGAAGACACCTGATGAGAAAGGAAGGGGTGGAGTCAAACTTTCAGCTTACAATAATGAGCTGCTTTATGTTCTGGTCTTACCCAGCAATATGAGGACACAGGTGAGGACGGCGGCGGCGCTGGCGGCAGTCGCCCCCCGGCTGCAGGAGCGTCGCTGTTGGTCGAGGTCGCAGACGTTGACGGAAAACGTGTTGGTGCTGAGAGGCGGAGAGCCGCCGTCTGAGATCGGCACTGTCAGGAAGTGAACGGGTGATCCCGACGCAGGAAACCAGCACGCCATGTCAGGACGGATGGCGTGTTGTCAGGACAGGAAGTGATGTCAGCAGGAAATCATCAGACACATAATTATTGCAGTATTTGTATGAAAATCTGTAATATTGTCTTGTTTTTACTAAATGTACCTTCGTTGTCTCTCAGGAGGAAGTCGAGCTACTCGTACGTCTCGGTGGTCAGAGAGAACAGTAAGTGATGTCCAGTCGCTCGATTATCTCGGTCCACTGCGCTGAGAATCTCAATGATCTGAAGGTCAAAGGTCAAGGTCTGTAGTATGGTACCCAGGTATTGGTGCAGGCTCTTGTCATCTCACATCTCAACTACTGCAACTCCCTCCTAGCTGGTCATCCGACCTCTGACCTCTGCAGCTCATCCAGAATGCAGAGGTCAGAGGTCAGTACCCAAGTTTTCCCACAATGCACTGCTCCTCCGCACCCTGCACTGGCTCCCGGTTCTCCCACAATGCACCGCTCTGCTACCTGCCGACTGAGTAGACTTGGCCTGTTTTAAAAAGCTTCCAGATGGAAGTTTGGATCAAACCAAAGTTGTGTGAACATAATGTCTCTTACCTCTGAAGTTCCACATTGAGCCCGGGCTGCTCATCAAGTGATCAGTAAAGAAGCAAAGAGAACGGAGACATGAAGAAACCGTCACCACCTCGTGTGACGACACACTTACTCCATGACAACTGCACTCCTTCGCTTCATGTGTAGTGAAAACAGATGAAAATTTTTTTTACTGTAGCACACGAGCCAGAAAAACATGTGAATCAGCTTCTTCTTCTGATGATGATGATGTCTTTTTCTTCTTTCTAAATTAAAAACAAACTCCAGTTCAAAAGTTTTGTTTTTTTTAATTTTAAAACAACTTTTTACAAACTGAGTAAAACATGTGAAAAATAATCAGATTTAAAAATGTCTTGTAAAAAATATTTCATCTATAAACTCGTCAAATCAAAGTGACTGATCCCTGAATTGATTAGATCTGATCCCGACACTGGTGAAGCTGGTGACGACGCTCACAGACCTCAGGTCTGTTAACTGCAGATGTCACTTCCTGTCAGGACGTCTGTTTGTTTACTGCTGATGAAGTGTTGTTGTGTCTATTGTTGTCGGTTGTTCCTGTCATGTTGTGTGTCTGTTGTTGTGAGTCAGTTGTTGCCTGCGTCAGCTGCTTTGATTGGCTGCAGCGCCGCCCATGGATCCTGGAGCATCGATGGGCTGAAATATTTCTCCACTGCAGCGTCTGAAGATCCAAACTGAAAAACACAAACGTTTGTTGTGGGATTTGATCCAAACTAAATGTTCAGATGATGTCATCAGTCGACCGGTTGTATTATGGATCATTGTCATTCAGTCTCCTGTTGTTCTGAGCTGCTGTGACAGAATCGGTGACATCATCAACACTGTATCAAATCATCTTAATTGAATAAAATGAAGCTCTAATATTAATGAGTCTGTGTTTTTATTGAGTTTTGTCCCAGTCAGGATCCTGTAGAATGATGACGCTGGTTTCCACTGATCCGATTGGGCAGTAGTGTTCATTAAAACCATGGTTACCATGGTAACGTATGTGGCGTTAATAAACGGTCTGTGCTTGAGACGCACGTGCTGGATCGATCTGTTTGTTGATCAGTTCACAACGTGACGAAGACTCACCTGAAACCTCCCATGGAACTTCTGAGCGGAACCGGGACTGAACGACTGAGGCCGCCGGAAACCGTCTCCTCTGCGCCGCATCTGTGCTCCGCGGCCCCGCGACCCGCTGCCGAAACCGGCCGGAGAACCGTCCCAGTAGCCTCGATTGGAACCCGGAGAATAGGCCGGGGAACCCGGAGAGTACGCGGCCCCGCCCCGCGGAGAGACTCCGCGATATCCGGAGCCTCCGTGCGGGGAGCGAGACCCGGGGAAACCCCAGCAAGAGACCGGGGAGGGAAACCTTCCACCCGGCCGCGGAGCTCCGGGACTCTGCTGAGGTCTGACCGGTGCGCGATGCATCAGAGCCGCTGAAAGATGTGAGGAGAGACTAGGAGGAACAGAGGAACCAGAGGAACAGAGGAACCAGAGGAACAGAGGAACCAGAGGAACCAGAGGAACCAGAGGAACAGAGGAACGAGAGGAACAGAGGAACGAGAGGAACAGAGGAACGAGAGGAACAGAGGAACAGAGGAACCAGAGGAACCAGAGGAACCAGAGGAACCATGCAGCAGGAGAATCACCAACACAACAAAACAGACCGGAACCGGAATCACATACAGTTCTTTTTCCGGTCCTGCAGACTGCAGCATCGCCCAGCGGCCACCAGGATCACTGCAGCCAATGACACTTTTATTTTATTTTATTTTATTTTATTTTATTTTATTTTATTTTATTTTATTTTATTTTATTTTATTTTATTTTATTTTATTTCACTTCATTTATTTTCATTTTATTTTATTTTCATTTTATTTTATTTTATTTCATTTCATTTACAACTCACTGAGACAAACATTAAACCACAGACGTGTGAACAAAGTCCAGAGTCTATTTGTAATGTATCAGTCAGGCCACTGGGAGGCGCTGTTGCCTCATCTCCTCCTCATCTCCTCGTCATCTCCTCCTCGTTTCCTCCAAATCTCCTCCTCGTTTCCTCCTCATCTCCTCATCTCCTCATTTCCTCCTGATCTCCTCCTCATCTCCTCTTCGTCTCCTCCTCGTCTCCTCCTCGTTTCCTTCTCATTTCCTCCTCATCTCCTCGTCGTTTCCTCCTAATTTCCTTCTCACCGACCCCTTATTTAATCCTCGTCTCCTCCTCATCTCCTCCTCGTTTCCTCCTCGTCTCCTCCTCATCTCATCCTCATTTCCTCCTCATGTCCTCTTCATCTCCTCCTCGTTTCCTCCTCATCTCCTCATCTCATCCTCGTTTCCTCCTCATTTCCTCCTCATCTCCTCTTCGTCTCCTCCTCGTCTCCTCCTCGTTTCCTTCTCATTTCCTCCTCATCTCCTCCTCGTTTCCTCCTAATTTCCTCCTCACCCCCCCTTATTTAATCCTCGTCTCCTCCTCATCTCCTCCTCGTTTCCTCCTCGTCTCCTACTCATCTCATCCTCATTTCCTCCTCATGTCCTCTTCATCTCCTCCTCGTTTCCTCCTCATCTCCTCCTCATTTAATCCTCATCTCCTCCTCATCTCCTCCTCGTATCCTCCTTGTCTCCTCTTCGTCTCCTCCCCATCTCATCCTCATTTCCTCCTCATGTCCTCTTCATCTCCTCCTCGTTTCCTCCTCATCTCCTCCTCGTTTCCTCCTCATGTCCTCTTCATCTCCTCCTCGTTTCCTCCTCATCTCCTCCTCGTTTCCTCCTCATCTCCTCATCTCCTCATCTCCTCGTTTCCTCCTAATTTCCTCCTCATCTCCTCCTCATTTAATCCTCATCTCCTCCTCGCATCCTCCTTGTCTCCTCTTCGTCTCCTCCCCATCTCATCCTCATTTCCTCCTCATGTCCTCTTCATCTCCTCCTCATTTCCTCCTCATCTCCTCCTCGTTTCCTCCTCATTTCCTCCTAGTCTCCTCCTAATCTCATCCTCATTTCCTCCTCATGTCATCCTCATCTCCTCCTCGTATCCTCCTTGTCTCCTCCTCATCTCATCCTCATTTCCTCCTCATGTCCTCCTCATCTCCTCCTTGTCTCCTACTCGTCTCCTCCTCATTCTCCTTGTCTCCCCACGACTGAACTCTGGACTGATTTAGCAGCAGAGTGAAGTCGTGGGCTGTGTCTTTGAATAGCAGCAGTTTGTGGTGGAGGTGGTGTTGAGGTTGTCGGGTCGTCTTCACCAGCAGCTGACGTGTCCTTCAGCCCACATTCTGTTTGACTCACACCAACAAGCTTCATCCTTCATCACACGTCTGCACATTCACACCATCGTCGCCTCCGTCAGCAACGTTTCATCCAAAACACCTCACCTGTAAAAATGAACCTGTTCTCCACAGTAATGTCAACACAGTGACTTCAGGTTAACACGAGGAACAAAATAAACATTTACGTTTGTTTTAAACCATATAAATTTTCTGATCCCACAATTTTTGTATTAATTTAATCTTTATTTAATCAGGTAATATTGTCAAGAACAATATCATTAAGATTAAGATTAAAATCATTGAGATTAAGATTAACATCATTAAATTTAAGATTAATATCATTAAGATTAAGATTAAAATCATTAGGATAAAGATTAATATCATTAAGATTAAGATTAATATCATTAAGATTTAGATTAATATCATTACTTTCACGATTAACATCATTAAGATTAATATTATTATCATGAAGATTAAGATGAACATCATGAAGAGATTTCAGATTGAACCAGTTTGTCACCTGTCCATCACGGACACTGGGGGCGTCCCTCAGGGTCATGTGTGAGTGACCCGACCTTACATTCATTTAGCAGAACAGGTGAGTTTCATTAATTAGGGTTCTGAAGCGAGGGTCATTGAGGTAACCTCCCCCCACGCGGCCCACTCCACAGAAAACAGTCCAAGCCTCAGCCCAAGGATCCAACCTATCAGAGCCTCTGGTATCAGCACCATGAGTCAGGAATGGACCCTGGGTCCTTACTGATGTTCCTTGTGGTTCTGTCAGACGTCCAAGCTGAGGTCTTGTCCTGGTGGATGTCCACTCTCCAGTCGACCTGTCCTGACCTGCAGTTTGCCCGAGATCCACTGCTCCATCCTGAGTTCTCCAGCTCTGCTGCTGCCAAGTCCTCCTGCTGTTCCCCTGTGATCCTCACATCCTGCCCACTGGACCCTGAAAGCCTTGTTTCCTTTGTCTGTTGTTGGGTCTGATCTCTGTGTTTCTGGCATTAGTTGTGACAGAATGAACCAAAGTGTTTATTTTATCTGAGATGGAAAGTCTGAAAAACCTCAGCTGAGTTTGATCGATGCTGTCTGGGCTCAGACTGTTTCAGTGACAGAAACCAAGAGTCTGTCCCAGCAAGCACTGGGGGAGAGGACGCCCGTCAGTCACAGGTGAAACACAGACTGTTGCTTTTTATTCATACTTCATCAGTAACCATAATTGTTTTATATTTGAAGGTTGAGTTTCTGTTTCTGTGATCATGATATGCTCCATTACCCAGAGTGCTTTGTGTTGCCTCGGTCTTCGTCTTTGTATTTCTTAAATCAACTTGTCGACTCAGCTGTGAGTTTGTAGGTCACTGAACAAACAAACCGTTGCTTTGCCAGGCGCTCCGGCCTCCCCGCTTGTCCTCGGCCTGTGAAGTTTAACTTTAACAATTATTATTATCATTGGGCATTGGGTCAAACTCAAGCAGCCAATCACAGGGCAGAACAGGACAGGAGAGGAAGTGGAAGAGGCTCTCAGTCTGATGGTCATTATTCTAGTTTTTACCTGCAGACAAAGGTGATTGTCGTGTTTCTATGTGGAGCTCAGACTCTTTTTTATCTGTGAAGATGAAACTAATCAGGAGACAAACTTCAGGACGTCTTAAAGACACAAAGACCTGATGACTTATGATGTTTCACTTCTAAATTCACACAAACTGAGGTCATTGAACTAAACACCTCAGAGAAACATGATCTGAGCATATAGTTCTTTAGATAGTAGAACTTTGTCCTCCAGCTCCGCTGAGGAACCTTGATATATATTTCACCAGGTCACTTTGACTCGGACATGAAACAAATCTCGAGGTCAGAACATCAGAAACATCCAGTCTCAAAAGAACGAGTCCAGTCATGTGTCAGACAAAAACAGACCAACTGATTAAAGTGACAGTTCACAGTTTGTTTAATGATGAAGCAGAAATGAAAATAAATTATATAAAGTTCATCAACATCTCATATTGTTTTATAATGAAACAACAGTCAAAATGTTTTTTCAATCATCAGGTAAATAATTAACATTTAGTAACTGACAGCTCATTAATGAAAACTTGTCTCATTAATAAAACCTTGATATTTAACCATCTTTATCTTCAGACTATCTTTGGCTTTCTACGTTGAAGCTGAGGCCAAACTTCCAGGAATCTTTTTTTTCTGTGCAAATATTGGAATTAATACAATTTGATATGATAATAATAATAACAACAACAACAACAACAGCAACGTTTGGGTCAAACAACTGGTTGAACACAATTTCTTCAAGTATCTCAAGACTAGAGATTTTAAACCATCAGTAAACAGATTCTCTCACGTTTTCTCTGACGGCAGAAAAGTCAAAGACAAACGTTAGTAACTGTGGAATCTGTTGCATAGTAACTCAGGTTGTTCCAATGTGGAAAAGTCTCACGATGCCTCGTCAATAAACATGAACTCTTTTACTGGGAAAGTGCTGATCTGATGTTGGTGTGGCAGTTTTACGAGCAGCCACACTCGTCTACGATCATGTTCTGAATATCTTTCTTGATGATCTTCTGCTCCTCGTTGTAGTAAAGCATGGACATCGCTCGCAGCCTCGTCGGCACGCAGCACGACTTGATGTTTTGAAACGGGCTGTAGCCCCTCATGCGATAATGGTTGATGACGGTTGAGTGGAAGGAGAGAGACGAGCCACTGAGGCTCAACATGTGGTTTGGACAGTCGCCTTCGCAGTAGTTGGCATGGTAACCTGATGGAGCGATAATCCAGTCGTTCCAGCCGATGTCTTTAAAGTTCACGTAAAACTCTTGTTTGCAGCAGACGTGTATTTTTCCATCACATTCCAGACCTCGTTTGACTCGTCGCTGCGCAGCCTCCTCCCGAGCTCGGAGAACCACCATGAGGAACGGCCGATGAGACTGATCTCGACCAGCAGCTCGCTCGCCGGCGGCAGGCGTCAGGACCGGTGAGGCGCCGGCCTCGGCACACAGCGGACAGGAAACCCGCAGGCTGAGCGAGCTGCTGCCAGCATCCAACAGACTCTGGACGCTGCGAGGGACGGCGAGGGTGTGCCAGCCGCTGCGACGAGTGTCCACCATCTTCTCTGAAACACACTCCTCCTCCTCCTCATCATCATCGTCATCGTCCTCATGAAGCCACAGCAGCCGCAGCAACACTTTGCCCTTTGGTCGGTTTCCCTTTGACATCTTCAGAAAGATCCAGACGTTGGCCTGCTCCACCGCAGCAGAGCCACTGCCGTCCTTGGAAATGTCAAAGGTCACCGCATTCTGAGAGTCACCTGCAGCAAAGAACACAGTTAGCATGTTAGCATGTGAGGAGGAATGAACAGAGCTGATTGATGTTTCTTCTGCGTCCCCGTTTTTTAAATGTTTGTTTTACTGATGAAAGAAAAATGACATTTTTTCTTCTGAAATAACCGAGTTGGCGTCAGAGACAAAGATAAATTAATGACGAGCGGCAACTGAAGTAAACGACAACAATTATCAACAACCTGTGACCCCGCTGTCTGAGCCCCCCGTCTGCTTTTGTCTTCCTTTAATTGAATGAATGAACAAAGAAAATGTCATTAACAATAAAACCCTGAATGGAGCTGCTGCCTCTAAATATACTCATATGAGCAGAGACACTAAAAAAAGAAGAGGCCTGATTTCAGGGAATGTTGAAACAAGGCCGCTAGTATCCCCCCCGCTCCCCCTCGCCAAAAAAAAGAAGCTCCCCCCAAAAAACAGTCTTGTCCTGTGTTTCCATCTTTGTCTGCAGAATAATTACTGAGGCCCAGATTCGTCTGAATGAGGAGATTATTCACGGCCTGAGACCACTCGCTATGTGCCCCCCCTTGTTACTGTCGAGCCTTTGAGGCCTTTTAATTAAAGATCTTTCCAAAAGAGACGACTATTAATAGCACAAAGCGTTTATGTACATTTATGTAAGTGTCAGGATGATGTGATTGGTCACGAGTTGCTTCACGTTATCTCAGTTTAACTTGAATTATTAAAATCAAAACGTGTGAGAGATTCACAATGCAACTGATCTGACAAAATATATGTGTACATATATATATGTGTACATATATATATATATATATATATATATATATATATATATATATATATATATATTTCTCGACCATGTGGTGAAAAGCAGATGTAAAACTTCCTGTTTGTTGAGACAACACTTCATTGTATCGTTGGTTTAGTTTCAGTGAGTCGACGGTTCAAACGTCTCAGATTCTTTATTTAATGTTGATGTTGAAAAGTGAAAAATGAATCATCCTCACATCTCACTTTAAATCACACACACACACACATACACACACACACACACACAAACATACAGGTGATCCAGGTTGTGTGACACCTGTCGTTACATGTTTGAGGAGCTGCTGCTGCTGTGTGTGTTTGTGTGTGTTAAGCTGAAACACGTTAGGGTTCATTTAACGTAACTTCCATCAGTTGTAACTTAACTTGACGTAACTTCCATCAATCAGGAACGAGTTTGTTACAAAAGTAGAATAAAAGAAGAATGAAAGGTTCATTCTGCAGAGTTAAATCAGTAGAATCATCTCAGTAGATTCTCACACAGTAGAAACTCCTGAGTTTCTGATTGGCTGTCAGACTCACCTGGTTCTGCAAAGGTGATGATCTCAGACGGCGGTTCAGGTGGCGTCAGGGCCCCGGGGCCCCGGCCCTCCTCCTGGATCTCTACGCTACCATCTTCGGCCACGTGGCCTACGTGCAGCTTCTTGATGGCGTTGAGCAGCGCGGCTCGAGGGACCGGCTGTGTCAGGTTGGGTCGGACACTCAGGTGCAGTATGTTGAGAATGTGACGCTTCACCGCCTCCACCATGTCGTTCTGTCCTCCCGACGAAGACGAGTTCTTCTTCAGCTGAGACAGAGAGCAGGACGGACAGTCGGAGGACTGAGGCACCATGTCCACGTCAGGAGCTACAGACGCCGTCGGAGACGCGTCGGTGAGAAGGACGAGAGTCACGAAGAAGAACAGTGAAGACATGATGGACACGAGTCAGTCGAGTCTCTCTTAACAGTCTGCACGTCTGACGTTCTCAGTCTGGTCCTGATGGTCCTGGTGGTTCTGGTCCTGATGGTCCTGGTGGTTCTGGTCCTGGTAAGTTGACCGCTGCAGGTCTGAGGTCCTGGTTCTCTCTGGTCCTGATGGTCCGGTGTGCAGGGTCACTCTACTCTCCCTCTCTGCTCAGTTACTGTAATTATACCTCTGTGCCTGTTTAATCCCTCCCTCTGTCCACAGAGGTATTTCCCTGTGAGTCATACACACACACACACACACACACACACACACACACACACACACACACAGTGAGTAAAGTCTCTCAGAATATCTCAGGACTGTTTGTGGTGTTTCCTCCTGAATGAACGTCACGACAGAAGAGGAGGAAGAAGGGAAGAGGAGGAAGAGTGTCCCTGATTCATTCATACCACACACACACACACACACACACACAAACACACACACACACACACACACAGACACACATGACTCACTACAGTGTCATCATCACCTCACGTGGAGGAGAAACTGTCGTGTGAAATTAATTTTTAGTTTTCTGTTAAAATCAGTGTCCTGCACAGAGCAGATGGAGCGTGCTCAGTACACACACACAGACACACACACACACACACCCTCTGGTGGTCAGAGTCAGGTGTTACAGCCTTCTCACCTCATCCTTCAAACAAATGCTGACTTTTCTACACAAGTTGGCTACAGGGGTGTTGACCAGGCCCCCACAGTTAATAAGAGATTCAAATCATCTGGTGGCAGAGCAACAGAAGCAGCTGAACCCCTGACCCTGACCCCCTGACCCTTGACCCCCTGACCCTGACCCCCTGACCCCCTGACCTCTTGACCCCCTGACCCTGACCCCTTGACCCCCTGACCCCTTGACCCTAACCCTCAGTCAGTGAAGAAAAAACTTGTGAAATGGATCTAAAGTTCTAATTGTCAACCCTAAAACAGGGAATGTCAGTTTCAGAAAAGTAAATACTAAGTTTATAAATTTAATCTAGATATCTTTGAGTAAAAATCCTTGAAGTCAAGACACACAATTCAACACTGGAGAGTAATTCAGTTTCACCCCCTTAAAATATAAGTTTTCAAATATAAATATCGAGGAAATATATCCGGCCAATAGAGTTAGTAAAAAAATCTACAGGAAATGAAAGAATAAAATAAACTCTGATAAACACAATAACCCCAAAACAAAATAAAACAAAATTGTCCCAAATAAACCGATAAAAAAAATACACAATCACCTCAAAGATCACCTGAGGCTGAACATCTGGAGCTGAACATCTGGAGCTGCACGTCTGGAGCTGCACGTCCGGAGCTGCTGATGAATCACCATGGTAACTGATGCTGAACGGCTCCGGAGCAACATTTGATGTAAGAGATCGAAGCCTGTCAACAACCAAACTACTGAAAAATCGGATCACAGGAAACCAGCGTCACACTTCAACAGGATCCCGTCAGGGACAAAAGAGTTCGGAGTGACAACCTCATCAGGGACGACGACAAACTGTGACAGATAAACACAAACAAATAAATACGAATAAATAATGTATTAATAAATACAAAATAAAGAATTTTCATGAATCACTTCCTGCATCAGTGAAAAAGTGAATCTGACATGAGTCAGACATGATCAGTTTATTTAATGTTGTTTATGTCAACAAATAAATACAATAAACATAAACATTCATCAACATTTATACATTTAATAATTCATTTATACTGAATTCAACCGAAAATAACCAAAGAAAACAGGAGGTGGAATGAAACTGTCCAATCAGACGATTGTGTTTAAGCCCCGCCCCTACACACACACACACACACACACACACACACACCTCCCCCCTGTCAGTCGCTCTCTCTCTCTCCGTTAATCCACCTCTCTCTCTCTCTCTCTCTCTCTCTCTCTGCGGTCAACTCAACATGGCGGAAATCAAATCGGGAATCTTCGCTAAAAACGTCCAGAAACGTCTGAGCCGCGCGCAGGAGAAGGTAAGAGCCGAGGAGGAGGAGGAGGAGGAGGAGGAGGAGAGGAGGAAGAGAGGAGGAGGAGAGGAGGAAGAGAGGAGGAAGAGAGGAGGAGGTGTCGCTGCTCAGAGGCTCGGGCCTGTTTAGCGTTTGTCTCTGACAATATCTAAAAATGTTCTCATAATTTTCTTATCGATCTTTGATCATCGGATATTGATCCGCACTGGGATGATGACGTCATGATGTATCCGATGAAACGAGCTATAAACAAAGAGTAAAATCATCAGAAACCGTCGGAGAACGTTTTGATTGGCTGAAGCTGATGTCGGATTAGCACTGAGCGGAACGTCACACGATGACGTCACTTGTGTGGTGAAAAATTCACACATGAATGTTTTTTTAAATAAATAACTGACGTGTTTCCATTCATCTGAACTGTCCGTGGTGCTGAAACGTGACCCGGTTCTATGGTCTGAACCCTCTGTGGTGCTGAAACGTGACCCGGTTCTATGGTCTGAACCCTCCGTGGTGCTGAAACGTGACCCGGTTCTATGGTCTGAACCCTCCGTGGTGTTGACATGTGACCCGGTTCTATAGTCTGAACCCTCCGTGGTGCTGAAACGTGACCCGGTTCTATAGTCTGAACTGTCCGTGGTGCTGAAACGTGACCCGGTTCTATGGTCTGAACCCTCCGTGGTGCTGAAACGTGACCCGGTTCTATGGTCTGAACCCTCTGTGGTGCTGAAACGTGACCCGGTTCTATGGTCTGAACCCTCCGTGGTGCTGAAACGTGACCCGGTTCTATGGTCTGAACCCTCCGTGGTGCTGAAACGTGACCCGGTTCTATAGTCTGAACCCTCCGTGGTGTTGACATGTGACCCGGTTCTATAGTCTGAACCCTCCGTGGTGTTGAAACGTGACCCGGTTCTATGGTCTGAACCCTCCGTGGTGTTAACACGTGACCCGGTTCTATGGTCTGAACCCTCTGTGGTGCTGAAACGTGACCCGCTTCTATAGTCTGAACTGTCCGTGGTGCTGAAACGTGACCCGGTTCTATAGTCTGAACCCTCCGTGGTGTTGAAATGTGACCCGGTTCTATAGTCTGAACTGTCCGTGGTGCTGAAACGTGACCCGGTTCTATGGTCTGAAACCTCCGTGGTGCTGAAACGTGACCCGGTTCTATAGTCTGAACTGTCCGTGGTGCTGAAACGTGACCCGGTTCTATGGTCTGAAACCTCCGTGGTGCTGAAACGTGACCCGGTTCTATGGTCTGAACCCTCCGTGGTGCTGAAACGTGACCCGGTTCTATAGTCTGAACTGTCCGTGGTGCTGAAACGTGACCCGGTTCTATGGTCTGAAACCTCCGTGGTGTTGAAACGTGACCCGGTTCTATGGTCTGAACCCTCCGTGGTGCTGAAACGTGACCCGGTTCTATGGTCTGAACCCTCCGTGGTGTTGACATGTGACCCGGTTCTATAGTCTGAACCCTCCGTGGTGTTGACATGTGACCCGGTTCTATAGTCTGAACCCTCCGTGGTGCTGAAACGTGACCCGGTTCTATAGTCTGAACTGTCCGTGGTGCTGAAACGTGACCCGGTTCTATAGTCTGAAACCTCCGTGGTGCTGAAACGTGACCCGGTTCTATAGTCTGAACTGTCCGTGGTGCTGAAACGTGACCCGGTTCTATAGTCTGAACTGTCCGTGGTGCTGAAACGTGACCCGGTTCTATGGTCTGAACCATCCGTGGTGCTGAAACGTGACCCGGTTCTATGGTCTGAACCCTCCGTGGTGCTGAAACGTGACCCGGTTCTATAGTCTGAACTGTCCGTGGTGCTGAAACGTGACCCGGTTCTATGGTCTGAACCATCCGTGGTGCTGTAACGTGACCCGGTTCTATGGTCTGAACCCTCTGTGGTGCTGAAACGTGACCCGGTTCTATAGTCTGAACCATCCGTGGTGCTGTAACGTGACCCGGTTCTATGGTCTGAAACCTCCGTGGTGTTGAAACGTGACCCGGTTCTATGGTCTGAACCCTCCGTGGTGTTGAAACGTGAACCGGTTCTATAGTCTGAACTGTCTGTGGTGCTGAAACGTGACCCGGTTCTATAGTCTGAACCATCCGTGGTGCTGTAACGTGACCCGGTTCTATGGTCTGAAACCTCCGTGGTGTTGAAACGTGACCCGGTTCTATAGTCTGAACTGTCCGTGGTGTTGAAACGTGACCCGGTTCTATAGTCTGAACTGTCCGTGGTGTTGAAACGTGACCCGGTTCTATAGTCTGAACCGTCCGTGGTGTTGAAACGTGACCCGGTTCTATAGTCTCAACCGTCCGTGGTATTGAAACGTGACCCGGTTCTATAGTCTGAACCCTCCGTGGTGTTGAAACGTGACCCGGTTCTATGGTCTGAACCCTCCGTGGTGCTGAAACGTGACCCGGTTCTATGGTCTGAACCCTCCGTGGTGTTGAAACGTGACCCGGTTCTATGGTCTGAACCCTCCGTGGTGCTGAAACGTGACCCGGTTCTATGGTCTGAACCCTCCGTGGTGTTGAAACGTGACCCGGTTCTATAGTCTGAAACCTCCGTGGTGTTGAAACGTGACCCGGTTCTATAGTCTGAACCGTCCGTGGTATTGAAACGTGACCCGGTTCTATAGTCTGAAGCCTCCGTGGTGTTGAAACGTGACCCGGTTCTATAGTCTGAACCCTCCGTGGTGCTGAAACGTGACCCGGTTCTATGGTCTGAACCCTCCGTGGTGTTGAAACGTGACCCGGTTCTATGGTCTGAACCCTCCGTGATGTTGAAACGTGACCCGGTTCTATGGTCTGAACCCTCCGTGGTGTTGAAACGTGACCCGGTTCTATGGTCTGAAACCTCCGTGGTGCTGAAACGTGACCCGGTTCTATAGTCTGAACCGTCCGTGGTGTTGAAACGTGACCCGGTTCTATAGTCTGAACCCTCCGTGGTGCTGAAACGTGACCCGGTTCTATGGTCTTAAACCTCCGTGGTGCTGAAACGTGACCCGGTTCTATGGTCTGAACCCTCCGTGGTGCTGAAACGTGACCCGGTTCTATGGTCTGAACCCTCCGTGGTGCTGAAACGTGACCCGGTTCTATGGTCTGAACCCTCCGTGGTGCTGAAACGTGACCCGGTTCTATAGTCTGAACCCTCCGTGGTGTTGACATGTGACCCGGTTCTATAGTCTGAACCCTCCGTGGTGCTGAAATGTGACCCGGTTCTATAGTCTGAACTGTCCGTGGTGCTGAAACGTGACCCGGTTCTATGGTCTGAAACCTCCGTGGTGCTGAAACGTGACCCGGTTCTATAGTCTGAACTGTCCGTGGTGCTGAAACGTGACCCGGTTCTATGGTCTGAAACCTCCGTGGTGCTGAAACGTGACCCGGTTCTATGGTCTGAACCCTCCGTGGTGCTGAAACGTGACCCGGTTCTATGGTCTGAACCCTCCGTGGTGCTGAAACGTGACCCGGTTCTATAGTCTGAACTGTCCGTGGTGCTGAAACGTGACCCGGTTCTATGGTCTGAAACCTCCGTGGTGTTGAAACGTGACCCGGTTCTATGGTCTGAACCCTCCGTGGTGCTGAAACGTGACCCGGTTCTATGGTCTGAACCCTCCGTGGTGTTGACATGTGACCCGGTTCTATAGTCTGAACCCTCCGTGGTGTTGACATGTGACCCGGTTCTATAGTCTGAACCCTCCGTGGTGCTGAAACGTGACCCGGTTCTATAGTCTGAACTGTCCGTGGTGCTGAAACGTGACCCGGTTCTATAGTCTGAAACCTCCGTGGTGCTGAAACGTGACCCGGTTCTATAGTCTGAACTGTCCGTGGTGCTGAAACGTCACCCGGTTCTATGGTCTGAAACCTCCGTGGTGCTGAAACGTGACCCGGTTCTATGGTCTGAACCCTCCGTGGTGCTGAAACGTGACCCGGTTCTATGGTCTGAACCCTCCGTGGTGCTGAAACGTGACCCGGTTCTATAGTCTGAACTGTCCGTGGTGCTGAAACGTGACCCGGTTCTATGGTCTGAAACCTCCGTGGTGTTGAAACGTGACCCGGTTCTATGGTCTGAACCCTCCGTGGTGTTGAAACGTGAACCGGTTCTATAGTCTGAACTGTCTGTGGTGCTGAAACGTGACCCGGTTCTATAGTCTGAACCATCCGTGGTGCTGTAACGTGACCCGGTTCTATGGTCTGAAACCTCCGTGGTGTTGAAACGTGACCCGGTTCTATAGTCTGAACTGTCCGTGGTGTTGAAACGTGACCCGGTTCTATAGTCTGAACTGTCCGTGGTGTTGAAACGTGACCCGGTTCTATAGTCTGAACCGTCCGTGGTGTTGAAACGTGACCCGGTTCTATAGTCTGAACCGTCCGTGGTGTTGAAACGTGACCCGGTTCTATGGTCTGAACCCTCCGTGGTGCTGAAACGTGACCCGGTTCTATGGTCTGAACCCTCCGTGGTGTTGAAACGTGACCCGGTTCTATGGTCTGAACCCTCCGTGGTGCTGAAACGTGACCCGGTTCTATAGTCTGAACCCTCCGTGGTGTTGAAACGTGACCCGGTTCTATGGTCTGAACCCTCCGTGGTGCTGAAACGTGACCCGGTTCTATAGTCTGAACCCTCCGTGGTGCTGAAACGTGACCCGGTTCTATGGTCTTAAACCTCCGTGGTGCTGAAACGTGACCCGGTTCTATAGTCTGAACCCTCCGTGGTGTTGAAACGTGACCCGGTTCTATAGTCTGAACCCTCCGTGGTGCTGAAACGTGACCCGGTTCTATAGTCTGAACCCTCCGTGGTGTTGAAACGTGACCCGGTTCTATAGTCTGAACCCTCCGTGGTGCTGAAACGTGACCCGGTTCTATAGTCTGAACCGTCCGTGGTATTGAAACGTGACCCGGTTCTATAGTCTGAACCCTCCGTGGTGTTGAAACGTGACCCGGTTCTATAGTCTGAACCCTCCGTGGTGCTGAAACGTGACCCGGTTCTATAGTCTGAACCCTCCTTGGTCCTGAAACGTGACCCGGTTCTATGGTCTGAACCCTCCGTGGTGTTGAAACGTGACCCGGTTCTATAGTCTGAAACCTCCGTGGTGTTGAAACGTGACCCGGTTCTATAGTCTGAACCGTCCGTGGTGCTGAAACGTGACCCGGTTCTATAGTCTGAACCGTCCGTGGTGTTGAAACGTGACCCGGTTCTATAGTCTGAACCGTTCGTGGTATTGAAACGTGACCCGGTTCTATAGTCTGAACCCTCCGTGGTGTTGAAACGTGACCCGGTTCTATAGTCTGAACCGTCCGTGGTATTGAAACGTGACCCGGTTCTATAGTCTGAAGCCTCCGTGGTGTTGAAACGTGACCCGGTTCTATAGTCTGAACCCTCCGTGGTGCTGAAACGTGACCCGGTTCTATGGTCTGAACCCTCCGTGGTGTTGAAACGTGACCCGGTTCTATGGTCTGAACCCTCCGTGGTGTTGAAACGTGACCCGGTTCTATGGTCTGAAACCTCCGTGGTGCTGAAACGTGACCCGGTTCTATAGTCTGAACTGTCCGTGGTGTTGAAACGTGACCCGGTTCTATAGTCTGAACCCTCCGTGGTGCTGAAACGTGACCCGGTTCTATGGTCTGAACCCTCCGTGGTGTTGAAACGTGACCCGGTTCTATAGTCTGAACCCTCCGTGGTGTTGAAACGTGACCCGGTTCTATGGTCTGAAACCTCCGTGGTGCTGAAACGTGACCCGGTTCTATAGTCTGAACTGTCCGTGGTGTTGAAACGTGACCCGGTTCTATAGTCTGAACCGTCCGTGGTGTTGAAACGTGACCCGGTTCTATAGTCTGAACCCTCCGTGGTGTTGAAACGTGACCCGGTTCTATGGTCTGAACCCTCCGTGGTGTTGAAACGTGACCCGGTTCTATAGTCTGAACCCTCCGTGGTGTTGAAACGTGACCCGGTTCTATAGTCTGAACCCTCCGTGGTGCTGAAACGTGACCCGGTTCTATGGTCTGAACCCTCCGTGGTGCTGAAACGTGACCCGGTTCTATAGTCTGAACCCTCCGTGGTGTTGAAACGTGACCCGGTTCTATAGTCTGAACCCTCCGTGGTGTTGAAACGTGACCCGGTTCTATAGTCTGAACCCTCCGTGGTGTTGAAACGTGACCCGGTTCTATAGTCTGAACCCTCCGTGGTGTTGAAACGTGACCCGGTTCTATAGTCTGAACCCTCCGTGGTGTTGAAACGTGACCCGGTTCTATAGTCTGAACCCTCCGTGGTGCTGAAACGTGACCCGGTTCTATGGTCTGAACCCACCGTGGTGTTGAAACGTGACCCTGTTCTATAGTCTGAACTGTCCGTGGTGCTGAAACGTGACCCGGTTCTATAGTCTGAACTGTCTGTGGTGTTGAAACGTGACCCGGTTCTATAGTCTGAACCCGCCGTGGTGTTGAAACGTGACCCGGTTCTATAGTCTGAACTGTCTGTGGTGTTGAAACGTGACCCGGTTCTATAGTCTGAACCCTCCGTGGTGTTGAAACGTGACCCGGTTCTATGGTCTGAAACCTCCGTGGTGCTGAAACGTGACCCGGTTCTATGATCTTTGTATTCCAATAATCGTTTTTCATCTTTAATGTTATGATAATCTTTTGACACAAGTAAACAAAATACAAAGTTATCTCAACAAATATAAAATGTCCCATGGTTTTGTGTACTTAGACAACAGATGTTAATTATCTCCTGTCAAATCTCTGCATGTGATTTTTTTCAGGTCCTGCAGAAGCTTGGAAAAGCAGACGAGACCAAAGATGAGCAGTTTGAACAAGTGGTCGTTAACTTCAGGAGACAGGAGGTGAAAGACGTCAGCGTCATTAACAACATCACAGACTTGAGCCAAATGCTTTACAATCACAACACAGGAAAACAAAGTGCAGAATAAAAAGAAAAACTAGAGCAAAATCCAACTCAGGTAAACGAACTGAAGAAGAACTGACAAAGACAAAGGGAAACACATACACAAGGGGGCGGGGCTAAGTGAACACAGAAACACACAAAAACAAGGCACATGAAGTGAAGACACTTGAGGAAAGTAACTTCAAAGTAAAACAGAAAACAGAGACTAAAGGAAAAAGAGTTTTCAAAGTTCTTAGGGGCAGAATCATGAAAACGAATTAAAAAAAGTATAAGAAGTGCAAAAGAAAAAGTCAGAAAATACGTTTAAGGGAAATAAGACCCTATTATTAAGCTTTTGGACCAGAGTTTGTGAGTGACAACAAGAAACACAAGAGAAAACTGCTGTTGTTACACTTCCTCAACAAGGGGGCAGCATCACAGGTTCTGAAGGAAAACAGGAAGCTTCACGTTTCACCAAAGTAAAACATCTGAGCTTTGTGTTATTAACCCATAATCTGTGTGTGTGTTAGTCTGAAGGCTCTCGGCTGCAGAGGGAGATGAAAACCTACATGACTTCTATTAAAGGTAAAAAAGTTTTTATTCAAAATAAATTGTTTGTGTCAGATGAAAAATATATACTGTATATGGTTAGAGTTTGTTTATAAGAAAGAAACTTTCATATTTATATTAAACAGGATGTTTTCAATTAATAAAATATGAATGATTTTTATTGAAGAGTCAAAACTGAATCACGACCTTTAACCTTTAAATCAGCTCCAATTATCCTTAGTTCACCTGCTCCGGTTCCCTCAGGTTCTCAGCAGGTTCCCTCAGGTTCTCTACGGTTCTCTCAGGTTTTCTCAGGTTCTCTCAGGTTCTAAGCAGGTTTTCTAAGGTTCTCCAAGTTTCTTTCAGGTTCTCTAAGGTTTGCTAAGGTTCTGTCAGGTTCTCTCGGGTTCTCAGCAGTTCGGTTCTTCAGAGCCACTTGTTGTTCTGCCTTTGTGTCCCACACTGAATATCGTCCAGCTGATGGACTGATGATGATGACAACCCAGAACACACAACACAACACAACACAACACAAAACAAAACAAAACAAAACAAAACAAAACAAAACAAAACAAAACAAAACAAAACAAAACAAAACAAAACACACAACACACAACACACTACAAACGACACACAACACACAACAAACAACACACAACACACTACAAACAACACACTACAAACAAAACACAACACATAACACACAACACACTACAAACAACACACTACAAACAAAACACAACACATAACACACAACACACTACAAACAACACACTACAAACAACACACAACACATAACACACAACAAACAACAAACAACACACTACAAACAACACACAACACATAACACACAACAAACAACAAACAACACACTACAAACAACACACAACACATAACACACAACAAACAACACACACACACACACACACTACAAACAACAAACAACAAGCAACACACTACAAACAACACACAACACAACACACAACAAACAACACACACACACACACACACTACAAACAACACACAACACACTACAAACAACAAACAACACACACACACACACACACACACACACACACACACTACAAGCAACACACAACACACTACAAACAACAAACAACAAACAACACACACACACACACACTACAAACAACACACAACACACAACACACTACAAACAACAAACAACACACAACAAACAACAAACAACACACACACACACACACACACACACACACACACTACAAACAACACACAACACACAACAAACAACACACAACACACAACAAACAACAAACAACACACACACACACACACACACACACACACTACAAACAACACACAACACACAACAAACAACACACAACACACAACACACAACAAACAACACACAACACTTATTGTCTGCTCCACTTCCTCTGAACAAAGAAAAGTTTAGTCACCATGACAACGTCAATCAGCTGATCGTTGTTGTTCCTGCAGGGATGCAGCAGGCGTCAATCAACCTGACGCAGTCGCTCCACGAAGTCTACGAACCGGACTGGCATGGAAAAGATGACGTAATGACAATCGGGAAGGTTAGAGTCGTAAAAACAAACACACACACAAACACACACACACACACAAACACACACACACACACACACACATCACACACTCTGATCACAGACACACACACACACACACACACATCACACACTCTGATCACACTCAGATCACCCACACACACATCTGACATCCAGAGATAAAACATTGTCTTTAGAGTGACTCCATGTGTATTATATATATTATACATGATATATAATATTATATATATTATATATTATATATTATATATTATATATTATATATTATGTATTATGTAGGCTCCTCATTACTACATATTAATATAAAGTAGATGTACACGACCATCACTCTGATGACATCGACTTTGTTCAACTGTCGCTCTTCTCTTAAGTCTGAGTTGTTCTTCTGAAAGAAACGTGGAGAAACAGAAGGAGGAGAAAAAAACAACAGAAAGAAAGGAAAACCGGATATTTGGTTTAAACATCATCATCATCATCTTCAGCAGGTTTCTGTGTTTTTACTTTGAGTATCAGTTTCTTCAGACGATAGATTTCCTGATCTGTCAGTTTATCTTCTCCAGCATTCACAAATCTTTTTATCAAAATCAACAAAAGACTTGAAGTTGGAAAAATAATGTTCAACTTTGACGAGTCTGAAACTCTGAGTGACGGCTCTGATGCTTCGGGTCAGACACAAGTCACAGTTTGACTTCATCCATCAGTAACACATCATCATCATCATCGTGTGTTTTCTTGCTCAGTCTGGTTTCTTCTGTCCTGCTGACCCCTGGTCTTATCTGTGACTTCACCACTGGAGCGTTTCACCGAGCCTCGATCAGACATAATGATTGAAGCTGTGATGACGTGAGTTGCTGTGTTTCCTGCAGGATTGTGATGCATTGTGGGAAGACTTCCACAACAAATTGGTGGACTCAACACTCCTAAATCTGGACGAGTACCTGCTGCAGTTCCCCGATCTGAAGGTAACAAACACGTTTTATTATAGAAACTTTAAACTTTGATTCAAAGTCTGAAACTAGAGCTCGGATGTTTCAGACTCGTGTCGCCAAGAGAAGTCGAAAACTCATCGACTACGACAGCGCTCGCCACCACGTGGAAACTCTGCAGGTGTCTGGGATGAAGAACGACCGCAAGGTTCTGAAGGTGAGTCGCTCGCTGATGAAGTCACTGTTCAGTGAATCATCATGAACACGTTATCATTGTTCTGCTCTGATCTGCTCATCAGTCGTTTGAAGTTCAACCTTTTTTTGTTTGCAGGCGGAGGATGAACTGAAAAAGGCTCAGAAAGTGTTTGATGAGCTGAACGTGGGTCTGCAGGACGAACTGCCAACTCTGTGGGACAGGTGAGTCCTGAAGGACCCGATGATGTCACTGATGGTGTCACTGATGATGTCACTGTCGTGTCTGTTGCCTCAGGCTGATTCTCACCGTTCCAACACAAAATGTTTCACATGGAAAAAAACAGATTCAGCTGCTAAAGCCAATGATGGTTAATTACATCACAGACAAACGTTTCAGCTCTTCTTTAGTCTGAACTACTGACACTGAACTACTGACACTCTGACCTACTGACACTTGATCTGTGGTGACCGCGTGAAGACCAATGATGTCATCATCTCTGTTTCCTTTCTGCTCTGCAGCCGCGTCGGCTTCTACATCAGCACCTACAAGAGTGTGACGAGTCTAGAGGCAAAGTTTCACCGAGAGATTTCGTTGGTGAGGTTTGAATGTTCAGTCTGACCCACTGTCACACCTGTGTGATGTCACACCCGTGTAACATGGTGTGATGTCACAGCTCACTGACATGAACATGTTGATCCAACCTCCCTGTCCAGGTGTGCAGGCAGCTGTACGAGGTGATGACCCGACTGGCTGAGCAGCACTCTGACAAAATGTTCACCATCCAAGGAGCTCCGAGGTCAGTGTGAAGACTTGGACCATGTGACACAGGCAGCCAATCAAAGGACTGACAGTGATCAGGTGGTTTCTGTCTCATTGGTCAGTGATTCAGGACCTTTACGACTTGCGAGAACTCCGTCACCACCCGAAGACGAGAGTCCACCTGAGAGTCCAGAAGCCTGCTCCAATCACCTGCTCCGTCCGGTCTCACCTGGACCGCCACGGCCCAGATCCCCCATACAGGTAAGTCCAGTGACATCACAGGTACATCTGTCGGTGTCTGTAGTTTGTGTCTGTGTGTGGTTTGTTTCTGTAGTTTGTCTGTGTGTAGTTTGTCTGTAGTTTGTGTCTGTAGAGTTGCGATAAGATAATAATGATTGATTAGTTTGTTGATATAAATGTGATTGATAATAATTCACTGTTCAAACTTCACATGAACTTTCTATGATTCTTTTGCTGCTCTTTTGTCTGTTGATTGGTGAGTGAAATGTAACATCACGTTATCGTTATGTGTGTTAGTGTGTGTTAGTTATGTACAGTTGATATCTGACGGTTCAGGTCATGAGATGTGACATAAGTAGTTTTACGTTTGGTTCTTCTAACATATTCATGTACCTTGGTTATGATGCATTGGACTGTCGCTGTTTGCACTACTGATATTTCCGTATCGATCAGTCAAACAGAACAAGTTCACGCACTGAACAGTCGTCAGAGTTGAAACCATGAAGCTGCTCACAGATATTTCTCTGTGAGGTCAGTCTCTGGATTGAAGTAATTAAAGTTCTGTACAGTAATATACACTGTAAACAACCAGAGACACCGAGCAGCTGCTGATGTCAGCTATGATGTCATCAGCAGCTGAACAGACGACTATGGAAGCAAATAAGAGACATAAGTCTTTGAACTTTAACAGCCACTGAATACTTAATATTGAAATATTTTATTTTGAAAAACATTTATCTGAATTTATTTATTTATTTGGAATTCACCTCTTTGAAATTATTTTACTTCGGTATTCAGATACAAAAAAATTCAGATCTCAAATTTCAAGTTACAATTTTTCAATTGCTCAAATTCAGATCGAAAAATTCTAGTTAAATATTCACACTCTCAAATTCGATGCTTAAATTCAGATCGAAAAATTCAAGTCAAATATTCACACTCTCAAATTTCGATTGCTAAAATTCAGATCGAAAAATTCACACAGTAACATCCGAGCTACCCAGGATAGGAAAAGCAATTGAGCCTGCATGCAATCGAACCTACATAAACAAACGAGTCACACAAACCATAGCTGTGTTCCAAACATACTTAGCTTCAACATACTCGATTGTACATAAACAGCAAACTTACCGGAGCGCCTTCGTTTCCCCTGGCAGTCATCTTCACAATATCCGTGCCAATTTCTTGGATCACATGACAGACAGGCCGTGCTCTGATGGGCCAGACGTCGGTTCGATTGCATGCAGGCTCAATTGCTTTTCCTATCCTGGGTAGCCCGGATGTTACTGTGTGAATTTTTCGATCTGAATTTGAGCAATCGAATTGAGAGTGTGAATATTTAACTAGAATTTTTCAATCTGAATTTGAGCAATCGAAAAATTGTAACTTGAAATCTGAATTTTTTTTTTGTAAAATAATTTCAAAGAGGTGAATTCCGAACAAATAAATTCAGATACATGTTTTTCAAAATAAAATATTTCAATATTAAGTATTCAGTGGCTGTTAAATTTCAAAGACTTATGTCTCTTATTTGCTTCCATAGACGACAATGTGACGAATGAGCCTCATTTGAAAAAATCGGATTTATTATTTATTATCACTTAGACTTCATCTGTTTTCACTGTCCATGTTTTCATCATCTGATGTGGGCGTGGCCTTTACTTGAGGGGGCGTGGCCTTTACTTGACGGGGCTGTGACCTTAACTTGACGGGGCTGTGACCTTAACTTGACGGGGCTGTGACCTTAACTTGACAGGGCATGACCTTTACTTGACGTGGCATGACCTTTACTTGACGGGGCATGACCTTTCCTTGACGGGGGCGTGAGCTTTACTTGACGGGGCTGTGACCTTAACTTGACAGGGCGTGAACTTTACTTGACGGGGCATGACTTTTACTTGACGTGGCGTGACCTTTATTTGACGGGGCATGACCTTTACTTGACAGGGCCGTGACCTTTACTTGACAGGTCGTGACCTTTACTTGGCAGGCCGTGACCTTTACTTGATGGACCTTGACCCTTGACTTGACCTAGCCCGGCTCCAGGAGGCATGACACATGATGAACAGTGTCGTGGTGTGAAGGGGAACGAGGGAGAACTGTTCTCTACAGGTTTCAGTAAGAATCCATGTTGTTTCATCCACCAGTAGAACAGTGAAACAGAAACAGTGGAACCATTAGAACATTGTTCTAAATGTAATTATATGTGTTCAAGGTTTAAGACGTCACATCATTTAAATAAACTGTGATGCTTCCTTGGAGGCATTTTCAGTTTTTTGTCTCACTGACCTGTAACATGTTGATGTGTTGATGTGTTGATGTGTTGATCTGTTCATGTGTTCATGACACACTCAGTTGGCTGTAGTGATCCTCTGTCGTGTTTTTCAGTCTTTGGGGACATTGATATTAAGGCACAGATTAATTGAGTGTGTGTGTGTGTGTGTGTGTGTGTGTGTGCGCAACAACTGTTATGACAAAACACTTTTCGGATTTGCGCCTCTAACTAGAATCTTCTCCATGGAAACAACAACTGGCCATTATGTGTACCTTTATGTTTGTGATCATTCAGGAGAGTGAATCTAAACACTTCACAACTCTATTAAATAATATAATATAGAATTTAATATATAATCATTAATATATAATTGTGTAGTATTGAACTGTATCGTTGTTGTATTGCCCTCATTTGTTTCCATTCATCCTTTTACATGCTTGAAAGTAAAGATGTTCTTCGTGATTTGATTGGTTAATGGGCTCATCGTGTCTTGCGGCAGTTTAAAAAGGGACCACCGGTGCCTCCACCGCCAAAGGCCACGCCCACCAAGGAGGTGGCAGAGGAGCAGATCATCGACCTGTTTGGAGGAGAATTCTTACCAGCACCTTCACCATCGCAGGTCTGTGGTCAGATCCTCTGTTTATTAAATATGTTGAACACATGTTGACCTGTGTTCGTCTTCATGTCATCCGCAGCCCAATGAACGTCCCGGAGAATCTCTTCTTGACCTGGACTTTGATGCTTTTCAGCCAGATGACACTGTCTCACCGATACCACAGGTTTTCTTCATTCACTGACTCCAGGGGAAAAAAAAATACAGGAATGAACAACAATAACAAGCTAGATGAATATAATGTAATGTAAAAATCAGATTTGTTATCATCGTGATGACATGCGCTCTGCCCCTTGCAGACGGCTGTTCCATGGGACATGTGGTCGGTGAGTCGACTCTTTGATTTGATGTCATAGTTACTTACATGAATGTAAACTCTGATTATTATTGAGGATAAATTAAAACATATGGGATGAATGAAAAGGAGAAGTTGGTCAAGTAACTTTACAAAGTCATATCTTTCAAAAAAGAATATTGAACAGACAGACTCGTGTTTTTTTCTCTGTTTTTTTAAAGGCAAACTCCCAAACAGCTCAGCCTGTAAGTATCCATCACAACAACACATCATCAGAACCTGATCAATATATTTCAAACCCACAAACAAATTTCATTTCCCATGTTTGCATTTTTGTATCTTTTAATTAGCTCTTTTGATGCCGGTGACACCAAAGTGAATACTCGTGAGACGAGACCTGTTTGTGTTGTTAGTGTTAATTTATCCATAATTCTTAGACATGAGTCATAAAATTGAGATGTTGATCTGTTTTTTAGTTGCAGCCATGATCAGTGTGTACGTCCATGATTCAGCTGAACTCTGTGGCCTTCAGTGAAACTTGAACCTGTCATACCTGCAGGCTGCAGAAGGTGGCTTCGTCGCCGACTGGTCCGCAGACTTTGGTTCAATGTCAACAAATGGCGAGACCTCGTCGAGTGCCGAGGCCCCTGGGGCCACAGGGCTGGAGGAGGTGCAGGGCGAGACGCAGGGCTGGTCCCAGGGAGGTGGAGACAGAGCCACATCTCCTCAGGACAGTGAGGCAGCCACAGCAGCTGAACATGAGGTTAGCAAGTGGGACTCTCAAACTTACCCCAACATTCATCCCACTGCAGTCAGAGGTGATGAAGACCAGACAGGGCAGGCGGATTCAGGGCTGGCAGATCGCAGGAAGTCCACCCCAGGACTGATATTCACCAATGAGTATGGAGAACAGATTGAGGACAACACAGAGGACAGAGGAGAGAAGTGGTCCAGGTCTCCTGATGGTTCTGGGTCTGAATATGAGACTGCTGAGGAGTGGGGTGAGGGAGGTCAGGGGGGAGGCTGGGTGAGTGCTGATGACGAACTGTCATGTGCCTCAGATGGGTGGGGAGGTCGAGAAGAGCTGCTTGGAAAAAAGACTGAGAGAGATCTTTGTGAAACTCAAGGTCCTTCTGGGGAAACACAGGAAGGAGGTGTGTTTGATTCAGATCCTTTTGCTGAAACAACAGGAGAAGGTGCGTTTGATTTAGTTTCTTCTCCGGACACACAGGGAGGAGGTGCGTTTGATTCAGTTCCCTTTGCTGAAACAATGGGAGAAGGTGTGTTTGATTTAGTTCCTTCAAGTGAAACACAGGGAGGAGGTGCGTTTGATTCAGTTCCCTTTGCTGAAAGACAGGGAGGAGGTGCGTTTGTTTCAGATCCTTTTGCTGAAACTATGGGAGAAGGTGCGTTTGATTTAGTTCCTTCAAGTGAAACACAGGCAGGAGGTGCGTTTGATTCAGTTCCCTTTGCTGAAACACAGGGAGGAGGTGCGTTTGATTTAGTTCCTTCTCGGGAAACACAGGGAGGAGGTGCGTTTGATTCAGATCCTTTTGCTGAAACTATGGGAGAAGGTGCGTTTGATTTAGTTCCTTCAAGTGAAACACAGGCAGGAGGTGCGTTTGATTCAGTTCCCTTTGCTGAAACACAGGGAGAAGGTGCGTTTGTTTCAGATCCTTTTGCTGAAACTATGGGAGAAGGTGCGTTTGATTCAGATCCTTTTGCTGAAACACAGGGAGAAGGTGCGTTTGATTCAGTTCCCTTTGCTGAAAGACAGGGAGGAGGTGCGTTTGTTTCAGATCCTTTTGCTGAAACTATGGGAGAAGGTGCGTTTGATTCAGATCCTTTTGCTGAAACACAGGGAGAAGGTGAGTTTGATTCAGTTCCCTTTGCTGAAACACAGGGAGGAGGTGCGTTTGTTTCAGATCCTTTTGCTGAAACACAGGGAGGAGGTGCGTTTGATTCAGATCCTTTTGCTGAAACAATGGGAGGAGGTGCGTTTGATTCAGATCCTTTTGCTGAAACACAGGGAGGAGGTGCGTTTGATTCAGATCCTTTTGCTGAAACACAGGGAGGAGGTGCGTTTGATTCAGATCCTTTTGCTGAAACAATGGGAGGAGGTGCGTTTGATTCAGATCCTTTTGCTGAAACACAGGGAGGAGGTGCGTTTGATTCAGATCCTTTTGCTGAAACACAGGGAGGAGGTGAATCAACAAAATGTGGAAACAAGGGGTGTGGATTTGACTTTGATCAGTTTGATGAAATGTCAGGGGAGGGTGGGGTTAGTTTCAGTGGGGAGGGGAGTGGGTGGGATGCAGACCCTTTCGCCAACAGTTTCCCAGCAGCCACTTCAGGGACTGAGCGTCCTGCCTCCAGCACCGTGTCCTGGCAGGAACTTAGTGAAAACAGTGGCTTCGAGTCGTCGGTCGCTCAACAAAACTCTGTGTCCTTCTATGGAACCACAGCAGAAGGAATTAAAGACACAAACATTCCCAGAAATCCCAAAGAACCAGAAAATTCAGACATGTCGGAAGACGAGGATGCAAACCGAAGAATTGGAAAGTTGTACCAAGAGCTAGATACAGAAAAGGAAGAGGTACTTGACTTTGTCCGCTCTTCAGTGTGGTAGATTAGCACAGATTAGAAATCAAACCCTGTCCTGTCCTCAATCCTCCCACACACCAACAGAGTCAAAGTAGTTTTCCTGAAAACCTGGATCCTGCCGCTTCTGCTCCTTTGTCTGCTTGTTCATTTAGTCATCTTCCCTGAAAGCTTCTAATACTAACTTGTGTCTCTGCAAAATAGGTCAAGTGACCAAAGCATTTAATTAATTTTCACAAGTAATTTTACAAAGAAATTTAAAATTACATCCATTGTCCAGAAACATGAAAATGAATTTTACTGAGATGAATGAAGAGACATCAGTCGTTCTGATCTCTGTTTCCGTCACTGAGATCTGAGATGGAATAAATACATGATGACCTGTTTGGTCCAATGTTTTATAAGAAAAGTAGGAAGTGATTTTGGCAGCTGTTTCTCTGTATCAAAATTAAAGTCCTTAAACAGAGGTCATAGGTCCCAGCATATATTCCCCACCCTCTAATGTCTTGTCTCCTCATGTCTCATGTCCCAGATCTTGCAGTAATGTAAATTTTGTTTGTGGATCTTGATCTTTAGTTTGAACTCTTCTTCTCCATTTTAACACATGCACTCTGAAGGATGCTTCTGCACCGCCATGTTTTGCTGATTTTGATAAGATGGTGAGTTGTATTTCTAGGTTAAGCATGTGCAATGTTTCATTGAAGGTACCCTAACCCTTTTTTAAATCAATATTCTGATCAACTTTTTTCAGGTTGTAACGCTAACTTTTAAACTTAAAGCTTTAACTGACCTCAAGCTTTTCAGAGACTTGATATTAAGCCTGTAAACTTTAATTGTCCAAGACTCTTTTGTGACATTTTAGTGGCCAAAATGCCACATTGATGTTTCATCCCCTTCCTCTGTACAAGAACGATGTTAACGCTGAATCAGCCTCAGAGAGACAAGCTGCTACCCCAATAGAACCCGCTGAGGAACTACAACCAACTCCCCCTGCTGGTGAGGTGGAGGAACTGTCAGCCCCCCCTGCTGGTGAGGTGGAGGAACGTCCAGCTCCCCCTGCTGGTGAGGTGGAGGAACTGTCAGCCCCCCCTGCTGGTGAGGTGGAGGAACGTCCAGCTCCCCCTGCTGGTGTGGTGGAGGAACGTCCAGCTCCCCTTGCTGGTGTGGTGGAGGAACGTCCAGCTCCCCCTGCTGGTGTGGTGGAGGAACGTCCAGCTCCCCCTGCTGGTGTGGTGGAGGAACCTCCAGCTCCTCCTGCTGGTGAGGTGGAGGATCGTCCAGCTCCCCCTGCTGGTGTGGTGGAGGAACGTCCAGCTCCCCCTGCTGGTGAGGTGGAGGATCGTCCAGCTCCCCCTGCTGGTGTGGTGGAGGAACGTCCAGCTCCCCCTGCTGGTGAGGTGGAGGATTGTCCAGCTCCCCCTGCTGGTGTGGTGGAGGAACGTCCAGCTCCCCCTGCTGGTGTGGTGGAGGAACGTCCAGCTCCCCCTGCTGGGGAAGAAGATACAGCAGAAAGTTCAGGCAGTTCGAAGGAGGAGAATCCAGATGTGAGTGAACATGTTGATCTCAGCATATTAATTACATGACTGACATGTCTGATCAACTAATCATCATCATCATCATCATCATCATCATCACCTTTACCATCATCATCATCACCTATACCATCATCATCATAATCATCATCATCCTCTTCATCATGTGTCTGTGGCCCACATCCATAAAGTTTTGACTGTTCTCTGCAGGATTCAGAAGACGGCGATTTAACTGCTACTGTTCTCATCTTGACCCTGATGTTATGGAGATAACCCTAACCCTAAACTCGGTCAACAAGGATGTTTTGATGCATGTTATAATGATGAACAGGATTTTTTTTGTTATCTTTTCTGCAGCAAATTCTGTAAGATCATATAATTTCTCTGTGCACACAGATTCCTCCAGAGGCCAATACACCCCCAGGTGAAGCAGCTGCATCGGTAACTAACCATCTCAATGAGAGAGAAGGACAAAACCAAAACGTGATGTTTATTAGCTAGTCCTATAAATACACAACAGAAGTGGAAATGTAGTTTAATAATCAATGAGAATCAAAGTGTCAAGTCTTAACATGACTATAAATACAGCCATAAACACTAATATATGTTATTAGTTGAATTTTAAAGTAGGAAACGTGACATGAACAGATGAGGAAGTAGACGAAGAGTCTTTTATTTTGATGTAATTAATTTCAACAATGAAAATACAACAGAGTCAAAGAAAGTCAATGATCTCTGGTTTTGTTACTCAAACTTTTTTATGGTCACTGATTCATCTTAAGTTTTACTTCTCTGTTTTTGTAATATATGTAAAGGTGTGACGCATTGTTGTTTGTTTATTTTCTTAAAACTATAATTTAGCATTTCAAACTTTTGTGCATTTGTACATGGAAGGTTGGTTAAAATGATTTTCAATCATTATTTTTGTTAAAATTTGTTACAGATTATTATTGATCACACATCAACAAATCCAATGTATTGTTTTGTTTCTAACAGATTTATCAGTGGACTTTATGTGTGTGTGTGCACATACATTTTTTTTCTGTTGTGTGTGTTTGTGAAAGTAAAAGATAATTATGTAAGTTTGTTCCCTGCAGGAAAACATGTCAATCCCCTCTGTGGTGATTGAACCCGCATCCAGTAATGAAGGTGATGATGACCGCGATGCTGACATCATCTCTCCCACGTCCGTCAGTGACAACGGTGTTACGGGTCAGAACCAGACCATACAACACATGAGTCCATCTGGAGGAGTGTCGGGACAACCTGATGACTTTCTGTACAAGGTAGCTGCAAACTTGCAAAGCATCTAATTAGAAAAACAAGCTGTATATATATATATATATATATATATATATATATATATATATACACAGTTAGGGTTGATTTTAACTCTATCCTTAAATGACTCTATCCTTAAATGATGATTTCATTTGAGGGGTAAAAACTATCCACACCTACCTGACCCAATGTTAAAAAGTCATCCCCCATTTTCTAAATCATCAATAAACCAAATTTAAGTGATGGTTAACTTCAATGGCACTGGCACCATCCAGGCCTGATTACTGCCAAACCTCTTCAGTTTAAATGTCCCTTCAATAGAACCAGTCAGAGTGAAAAATCGACCCACCTTGCAGTGAAATAAAGAAACGGAAGAACAGATGTGAAACAAAGCCATTCTTAAGGCTCTGGGACGCCAGCGAACTGTGATGATAATGAATATTGTCTGTGAATGGGAAAAACTTCACAGGATTGGTCAGCTGACAGGTAACAACTCATCATGTAGGTCACACAAGAGCTCAGAGGAACATGTAAAGTTAAAATTTCCCAATAACAACATCGTGGTGGTATTGTGATGGTCTATGGTTGATTTCCTGCTTCAGAACCTGCATCAACTTACCATCAATGATGGAACCATGTTTGCTCTGTACCAGAAAATCCTGATGGAGAATATCGGACCATCAGTTTATGACCCAAAGCTCCGGTGCAGTGTCTTTAAGCACAGAACAAAGAAACACAAGAATTTCTATTTCTGAAATTAGATGGTTTTTCAGTGGCGGAGGGAAAGTCCTGACATGACACACACACACACACACACACACACACACACGCTGTATTTTGTGTTCATTCACATCGTCTTTATTTTACATTAAAATCAATTTGATAATCAGAAACATGGTTAAAACGTTTTCACAGTTATGATACAGTATGAACACATAAAAATGATCAGTACTTGTGGATGTTGTTTTTTGTCCTGCAGGTGGAGACACTGCATGACTTTGAGGCTGCAAATTCAGATGAGCTTGAACTGAAGAGAGGTGATGTGGTGTTAGTCGTTCCGACTGCTTCAGCAGAGGATCAGGTGAGAACTGTAGGTGCCACGAGTCAGTGAAGAGATTGTTAACAGTAACCCAGGCTGATAGTTGTGTTTTTGTTTTTGCAGGATGCTGGCTGGCTCACAGGGATCAAGGAAAGTGATTGGTTAACACTCGGAGCTGGAGCTCACAAAGGACTGTTCCCAGAAAACTTTACCCAGCGTCTGGAATAAGAAGTTTCTTTAGCTGGTTGAGAAAATGAGAAGCAATTTGAAAGACTGGTGTCCAATCACTGCAGTCCAGTCAGCATGTAGCTAACCCTTTCCTTGAGAACCCAATAGTCCCCTGCAGCTGTCTGATAGATAAAACTCTATGTTATACGGAAAATAAAAGTCTAATAAATATTAGTTCTATTCTCCCAACAGAAGTGGAAATTAAAAAGCATGATGTGACAGTGTGGTCTACCTTTTCTGGAACGCAATTTTTTTTGAAAGAAAACATGTGTACGATTTTTGCTGATGTTTTATTTTGTACGTGTTTACACCTACAAAACAAAAAGAAAAAAAGATAAACTGCACCTTCTCTGTGTGTTATACTGATTTAGTTGCTCTGCTGTGGAATATACCAGAAAATGTAGTGGTGTGATCCATTTTAATGTTTGGGTGTAAAGTGAAACTCTTGAGTCATTGTTTTTCAGATGCATCATTGCTGTAATCTTGAAACAATGTTAGTGTATTTCTGTAATATGGTTGTGTGTGTGTGTGTTGATCTTTCTTTAGCATATGTTGCAATTGATGATCTTATAAATGATTGTGGCTTTTCTTTTTCAAATAACATTTAAATTATTAAGTACGGGCAAGCAAAGCAATGCAGCATGATAATCTCCAATATTTTATCAAAGTAAATATTTCGAGATGTAATAAAAACAAAGAACCCATCAATTATTAAACATTGTATATCAGTATAAGTCACATCTTATCAAATTATATTTACAAGAATATTTGAAAGTGTTATCAGCTAATTATGCATAAATGTATGACTGAAGGGAAGGTATTTACAAATCCAATATGCAATCAATGTTGTCAGTATATTTTCAGTTTCCTAACCCTAACAATTCTGTGGATGAACAAATATGATGTCACTTCCTTTGATATTTAATGTAACCCTTGAAAGACCTATGTACAAACCGTAACCATTCATGTCATGATAAATAAATGACAGTCACTAAGGTATGAAGGGTCTCTGGGATGGTTATTGTTCAATATACAATATGTCACCTATGGGAGGCCTCTGAAAATTTAGATTTAGATTTCGGGTTAGGTTAGGGGAACTGAGCCCATCTCCCGAAGGAGACGGAAATGGCACTCTCCACCCACCGAGTCCCATCACTTCGGTCCCAGGACGGAGCAAAGTGCGTTCAAATTGAGGTAAGTATAAAAATAGTAGGCAAAACTGTGCCTTACGAAAAAAAATTATTGGTGTCCGGCTTTTCTGGCAACGTTTCGACCTATCTTGGTCTCCATCAGGCCAGCGGGACACATACAGCTCATAATTAGCGTCAATTCATGGGACGTAACAATACAGCTTGAGCGATCCTGTCTGCTCGATGTGCGTATATGAAATGGGCTCCCTTCCTGGGGCTCCTCCTTTTATACTCTCTGAGCAGCTCCTCCTCTTAACTCTGTTTAGTTTTTCGTGAAGCCTGTTAATCCCATAATCCCCAATACCTAATGGATTTGCCCAAATTTAGGGTCAAGATCAGGGTAGGGAATGTGGTTAGGTTTGGAAAATTATCTCGATGAGACCTCCCGGTTCATCTGAGATGTACTGATTTGCTTCCACCCCACATCCATCGGTTCTGACAGAGTGGTGAATCGGTTCGGATTGTGGTGTAGGCGAGGAACCAGAGGCAGTGCACTGGCCGACGCCCGTCGACTGCAACTCTCTTACTACTTGCATGCAGCACCATGTGTCCTCTTATTTTCAATAGTATTTGTGCCTAGAAGAATAAGAAAAATAAAATGTGCTTACACTGTCCAAAGCTGGAATTGAACTGCCAACCTTTGGGTTTTAGGCCATGCAACTTTACCTGGTGTACTACTACCATTTTTCTGTCCCTAATTGATTAATTATTTGTTTTTTGGATTTCCATAAGAGGATTTGTAATTGTTTTTAGGTACTGGGGTTTCAGTTGTGCTGGATTCTGAGTTTTTAAGTTTAGGATCCCATGACTGGGATAGTTTGTAATATCAACAAATTGAGATTGGTTTTCAGTTGTGCTGGTCGGTTCAGTCTGAAGATGCAGGACAGGAGGATGGTGATTCTTGCTGGGTTAGGTTAGGGGAACTGAGCCCATCTCCCGGAGGAGATGGAAATGGCACTCTCCACCCACCCAGTCCCATCACTTCGGTCCCAGGACGGAGCAAAGTGCGTTCAAATTGAGGTATGTATTAATGTACTTTACGAAAAGTAGGCAAGACTGCGCCTTAGGGTTAGGTAAACGATCCTGAACCTGTCTCCCGAAGGAAACAGGGAATGCACTCTCCACCCACCCATCCCCGTCATCCCGGTCCCGGAACGGCTGGCGGTCCCGACGGCGGCGTCCACCACGTCGGACCAGAGTCCAGCCAACATCAAAATGACCCATGTCAGTGGGTAAGGTAGGGTTAGGACGAGGGTAATGGCCTGGTCCTCCCCATGGAGGCCCAGGAAATGCACGGTCCTTCCCCCTGGTCCCTCTTCCTCCCCGGTCCCCAGAAGAGCCGTCCCGGTTTTGCGGTTGGGGTCGCTGGTGAAGGGTCTGGTCACGGAAGCGACCCCGTCTGCCGTAACGGACCTGCTGCCATTCCCCCTCGTTGGCAGTGGAAAACATAACAATAATAAAAAAAGTGAAAAAAAGTTTTTTTCGTATCTTTTATTTTTCAATGTTTCTATCTCTTTAATAATCAAAGAGACCTTACCAAATAAGGTTTTAATAAATAAAAGGAAGCTTAACCCCTTAATAAAATACAAGAATAAAAAAATAAAAAACAAAAAAAACAAAAAAACAAAAAAAACAAAAAAAACCTCCCTGTTAATCAACGAAAAAAAAGTGCCCCTGTGCGACGTTTCGACACTTCCGTGTCTTCTTCAGGCTGGGCACTTCAGCAAACGGTAGACAAAAGTCTAATCAATCAAAAAAAAGTAGCTCAAACTAAGTAATAACGGCTAACAAGCTAGTAGCAGCTAACGAGCTCACCCTCTGTGTGTTGCCTCTGCTGTTGCTCCGCTCCAAGTGAGCAGGCTGCAGCGTGCGCTGCTATTAACACCCTCCCCTGTATGGAGTAAATTGGTGTCACCCAGTTTTTTAGTTTGACCAATACCAAATGTAAAATAAAATCCCTTTAACCCCATAAATGCCAATAGGTTTTTAATGAAAGCATTTAATTCAATGAATAAAATCAATTGTTTTAAACTCTTTAATAAATTAAAACTACTTAAACAATTTTATTTTAATTGTTAAACATATGAATTACTACTTTGATAAATTTTAACCCTTAAGTAATTAATTTTAAAACCCTAAAACTAATGAAATAATTATGACTTATAAAAAATTGTTTTATCCAAATGTTTATCTTCTAATCTCTAAATCTTAAATCTACAAATTGTTTTAACTACAAAATATGTAATTAAATTAAATGTTCTAACTCTCCAATAAAATAAATTAATTTTTTTATTCCAATTATTTTACATAGAAATTAGTACTGTAATAAATTATAACTCTTAATAAATAATTTTAAACCCTAAAAATATGAAAATTTTAACTTTTTAATTGTAAATGTAATATATCAATTGTCCAAATTTTTCATTTTTTTTATTTTTAACAGATGTAATTTGCATAACAACAAAATTACTAAATTAGGGTTAGATTTAGATAAAATTAAGTAGTTAGGGTTAGGGTTAGGATTAGGGGTTAGGGTTAGGGGTTAGGGTTAGGGTTAGGGTTAGGGTTAGGGGGTTAGGGTTAGGTAAACGATACTGAACCCGTCTCCCGAAGGAAACGGGGAATGCACTCTCCGCCCACCCATCCCCGTCATCCCGGTCCCGGAACGGCTGGCGGTCCCGACGGTGGCGTCCGCCACGTCGGACCAGAGTCCAGCCATCATCAAAATGGCCCATGTCAGTGGGTAAGGTAGGTAAAGTTGAAATCAAATTTGTGTATTAATGAAAAATAATTTTCGTAGGAAAAATAAAAAATATTTTTTATAAATAACCAATGAAGGAAGTTGTCTCCTGGCAGGTAAGTATAATCCCTGGGTAAGTTAAGTAAAATCACTGGGTATGGTAAGTATAATCGAAATTGTTTTTCAACGAAATTGTTTTTAAGGAAAAATCGTTTTTTTACGAAATAAAACCAAAATGATATAACCATTCAAACCACCAAGAAAGGTGTGTCAGGTTCTCCCAAGTCAGTGGGTTTTATAAATAAATCAAATTGTTTTTAAACGAAAAATCGTTTCTTACGAAATAAAATAAATATAAAAAGATTTTAAATCAAAATAAACTCAAACAACTAAGGAAGGTGTGTCCTGGCAACGTTTCGACCCTCTCTGGGTCTTCTTCAGGCCTATGACACACGAAAAAACTTTTTGTTCAATCTGGCTGGAGAGATGTTGTCTGCTCAATGTGCATGTGAGAAGTGAGCTCCCACTGAGGCTCCTCCTTTTATATCCTCAGTTGAGCTCCTCCTCTTTTATTCTCTGTGTGGTTTGACTAAGTTTGTATGTGATCTTGTTTGTCACTATTTAACACCACAGTCCCCAAACCAAATGAAATGGAATAAACTAAAGGAAATATGTTTTACTTTGCAATGCCCAAATGAATAAACTAAAATGAATGTTTCTTATTAATATATTTATTGTTCTAAGTCTTTTACAATAAATAATGAAGCCCAATGAACTTATTTTTAATAGATTCCTGAATTATGATTTTTAAATCCCAAATGAACCTGTTTGGATTAATATATTATTAGAATGTGGAAAAGTGATATAGGGCTTGGGATGAGGTAAATTTAGGGCATAGGATGAGGTTAGGTTTAGGGTATTAGAACAAGATTAGGGTTAGGGGTTAGGGGTTAGGATAAGGGTAAAGATTAGGGTTAAGGTTAGGGCCTGAGAGGGTTAGGGGGTTAGGGTTAGGGTTAGGGTTAGGGTTAGGGGTTAGGGTTAGGGTTAGGGTTAGGGGTTAGGTAAACGATACTGATCCTGTCTCCCGAAGGAAACAGGGAATGCACTCTCCGCCCACCCATCCCCGTCATCCCGGTCCCGGAACGGCTGGCGGTCCCGACGGCGGCGTCCGCCACGTCGGACCAGAGTCCAGCCGTCATCAAAATGACCCATGTCAGTGGGTAAGGTAGGTAAAATTGAATTTGTTTTAAAATGAAAAATAATTTTCTTAGGAAAAATAAAAAGTGTTGTTTCAAATAATCAACTCAGGAAGGTGTGTCCTGGCAGGTAAGTATGATCCCTGGGTAAGGTAGGTAAAAATCACTGAAATTGTTTTAAACGAAAAATCTTTTTTTACGAAATATATCAAATATGATGTATCAAAAAAATAAAAAAACATTCAAACCACCAAGAAAGGTGTGTCAGGTTCTCCCAAGTCAGTGGGTTTTATAAATAAATGAAATTGTTTTTAAACGAAAAATCGTTTCTTACGAAATAAAATAAATATGAAATAAAAGGTTTTAGATCCAAAAAAATTCAAATAACTAAGGAAGGTGTGTCCTGGCAACGTTTCGACCCTCTCTGGGTCTTCTTCAGGCCTAAAAGACACACTAAAAACTGAGAGTTCCGTCTGGCTGGAGAGATGCTGTCTGTTCCAGGTTTGTGTGAGAAGTGAGCTCCCACTGAGGCTCCTCCTTTTATGTCCTCAGTTGAGCTCCTCCTTTTTTGTTCTCTGTGGTTTGTGCATTCGGTTTTTTACAAATTGGTGTGTGATCTAGTTTCCCACTATTTTAACCCCACAATCCCCCCCAAAAAATTAATTAATAAAAATAAAATGGAATTAAATTTATAACAAGCACTATAAAAATGTTTTAAATCTTATAATGCCCAAATGATATATTTACAATTCTTAGTCTTTTAAATAAATGATAAAGCCCAATGAAATTATTTTAATAGATTCCTTAATTAGGATTCTTAAATAAGTTATAAATCCCAATAAGCTTGTTTTTAATCATAAAGTGTTTAGGGCTTGGGATGAGGTAAATTAAGGGCATAGGATGAGGTTAGGTTTAGGGTATTAGAACAAGATTAGGGTTAGGATAAGGGTAAAGATTAGGGTTAAGGTTAGGGCCTGAGATCAGGGTTAGGGTTAGGATAATAAACCAAGGTTAGGGTTAGGGTTAGGGTTAGGGGGTTAGGGTTAGGGGTTAGGGGTTAGGGTTAGGGGTTAGGGTTAGGGGTTAGGGTTAGGGTTAGGGGTTAGGGTTAGGTAAACGATACTGAACCCGTCTCCCGAAGGAAACGGGGAATGCACTCTCCGCCCACCCATCCCCGTCATCCCGGTCCCGGAATGGCTGGCGGTCCCGACGGCGGCGTCCGCCACGTCGGACCAGAGTCCACCCGTCATCAAAATGACCCATGACAGTGGGTAAGGTAAGTATAATCACCGGGTAAGGTAAGTATACTAGAAATGAAACTAATTTGTTTTCAAACGAAAAGCAATTTTTCTTACGAAATTCCCCTGTCAGTGGGTAAGGTAAAATAGAAATCAAATTTGTTTTAAATTGAAAAATAATTTTCTTAGGACAAATAACCAAACTAAGGAAGGTATGTCCTGACAGGTAAGTATAATCCCTGGGTTGGGTAAGTAAAATAACTGAAATTGTTTTTAACAAAATTGTTTTTAAGGAAAAATCGTTTACTTACGAAATATAACCAATATGATATATAAAGAAATCAAAAAACCATTCAAATCACCAGGAAAGGTGTGTCAGGTTCTCCCAAGTCAGTGGGTTTTAGATGAAATAAATGAAATTGTTTTTAACGAGAATTCGTTTTTTTACGAAATAAAACAAATATAAAATAAAAAGTTTTTAGATCAAAAAAACTCAAACAACTAAGGAAGGTGTGTCCTGGCAACGTTTCGACCCTCTCTGGGTCTTCTTCAGGCCTATGACACACGATAAAACTCTTTGTTCAATGTGGCTGGAGAGATGTTGTCTGCTCAATGTGCATCTGAGAAGTGAGCTCCCACTGAGGCTACTCCTTTTATATCCTCAGTTGAGCTCCTCCTCTTTTGTTCTCTGTGTGGTTTGACTATTTGGTTTTTTGTAAGTTTGTATGTGATCTTGTTTGTCACTATTTAACACCACAGTCCCCAAACCAAATGAAATGGAATAAACTAAATGAAATGTTTTACTTTGCAATGCCCAAATGAATAAATTAAAATGAATGTTTCTTATTAATATATTTATTGTTCTAAGTCTTTTAAAATAAATAATAATAAAGCCCAATGAACTTATTTTTAATAGATTCCTTAATTATGATTTTTAAATTAGTTATAAATCCCAATGAACCTGTTTGGATTAATTAATTATTAAAATGTGATAAAGTGTTTAAGGGCTTGGGATAGGATTAAATTAAGGGCATAGGATGAGGGTAAAGATTAGGGTTAGGGTTAGGGCCTGAGATCAGGGTAAGGGTTAGGTTTAGGGTATTAAACCAAGGTTAGGGTTAGGGTTGGGATTATGGCTAGGATGAGGGTAAAGATTATGGTTAGGGTTAGGGCCTGAGATCAGGGTAAGGGTTAGGTTGAGGTTAGGAAGGGGTTTGGGATTCTGGATTGGTATTTACAAAGGCGGTGACGTGTCGGTTTGACTTCATGTCCTATACTTGTCTGGAGGTGAGGATCGGCTTTGTCCCTCTGCTGTCTCAGGCTAGGTCTTTTCTCCTCAGGAGACATCTGGTCTCTCTGAGGTGCTACAGTTGGGAAGCCAAGGAAATCCTCAAAGTCCTGCAGTGCGGACCTTTCAGCCGGAGGTTCAAAAGTATTTGCACTCAAAGGGCTTTCCTCCTCCTCCTCCTCACTCGATTCCAAAGAAAAGTTCCCTGGAAGAGCTGGATGTAATGTTACTCTTCCCCTAGGGCTGTTACCCCTGACCTGTCTCTGCTCTAGGGGCTCCAACTGTACGGGTTGCCAGTCATGGTCTTGTGAGGGTTGTGAGGACTGTGAGACCTGATTCGCCCTCTGGCTGGTCTCCTCAGTCACTGTGGTCACCGTCTCTATGGTCTCATCCAGTCCCCGAATGTGCTCTGTGGTGTCTGCCATGGGCGGATTTTCACCGTCGCTCCTGGCTGCAATGAGCGCCTCCGCATGCTCAATTACCTCCTGAGTCACGTGAGGTACATTTCGCCTGGCCCACCTAACAGCCACCTGAAAGGGTTCCCTCCAATCTCCAGTAAGGAGTCCGGAGAGTTCCCCCAACGTCGTCTCTAAACCTGCTTCATAATGCTCCTGCAGGATCAGTTGGGTAGTGTAGCCCCAATTCTCTGCATTTCCTATCACCATATCCCATGTTTTTTGGGATGGAAATGCAGGCCTAATCATGGTGGCCAAGATGTCCGTCATTTTTGCGATCATCCTGGGTGGCTGTCTCCCTGCTTTTGGGGCCACATTCTGCAGGTGATGCACCATTTTGATCACTGCGTGTATTTTCCGGGTCAGGTGCCTGAACTGTGGATCTGCCGACTGTCGTATGATCTGATGAGACTCTCCAACCCGCGGGGAAACAACCGTACGGGTGGGTCTCCGGAAGTTCTGGCGGACCACTTCCGCATAGGATCTGGATTGGGGACCGGAATGATGGGGGGTCTTGGGTGGAGGCCCTGGCCGGTTAGGTAAACGATACTGAACCCGTCTCCCGAAGGAAACGGGGAATGCACTCTCCGCCCACCCATCCCCGTCATCCCGGTCCCGGAATGGCTGGCGGTCCCGACGGCGGCGTCCGCCACGTCGGACCAGAGTCCACCCGTCATCAAAATGACCCATGACAGTGGGTAAGGTAAGTATAATCACCGGGTAAGGTAAGTATACTAGAAATGAAACTAATTTGTTTTCAAACGAAAAGCAATTTTTCTTACGAAATTCCCCTGTCAGTGGGTAAGGTAAAATAGAAATCAAATTTGTTTTAAATTGAAAAATAATTTTCTTAGGACAAATAACCAAACTAAGGAAGGTATGTCCTGACAGGTAAGTATAATCCCTGGGTTGGGTAAGTAAAATAACTGAAATTGTTTTTAACAAAATTGTTTTTAAGGAAAAATCGTTTACTTACGAAATATAACCAATATGATATATAAAGAAATCAAAAAACCATTCAAATCACCAGGAAAGGTGTGTCAGGTTCTCCCAAGTCAGTGGGTTTTAGATGAAATAAATGAAATTGTTTTTAACGAGAATTCGTTTTTTTACGAAATAAAACAAATATAAAATAAAAAGTTTTTAGATCAAAAAAACTCAAACAACTAAGGAAGGTGTGTCCTGGCAACGTTTCGACCCTCTCTGGGTCTTCTTCAGGCCTATGACACACGATAAAACTCTTTGTTCAATGTGGCTGGAGAGATGTTGTCTGCTCAATGTGCATCTGAGAAGTGAGCTCCCACTGAGGCTACTCCTTTTATATCCTCAGTTGAGCTCCTCCTCTTTTGTTCTCTGTGTGGTTTGACTATTTGGTTTTTTGTAAGTTTGTATGTGATCTTGTTTGTCACTATTTAACACCACAGTCCCCAAACCAAATGAAATGGAATAAACTAAATGAAATGTTTTACTTTGCAATGCCCAAATGAATAAATTAAAATGAATGTTTCTTATTAATATATTTATTGTTCTAAGTCTTTTAAAATAAATAATAATAAAGCCCAATGAACTTATTTTTAATAGATTCCTTAATTATGATTTTTAAATTAGTTATAAATCCCAATGAACCTGTTTGGATTAATTAATTATTAAAATGTGATAAAGTGTTTAAGGGCTTGGGATAGGATTAAATTAAGGGCATAGGATGAGGGTAAAGATTAGGGTTAGGGTTAGGGCCTGAGATCAGGGTAAGGGTTAGGTTTAGGGTATTAAACCAAGGTTAGGGTTAGGGTTGGGATTATGGCTAGGATGAGGGTAAAGATTATGGTTAGGGTTAGGGCCTGAGATCAGGGTAAGGGTTAGGTTGAGGTTAGGAAGGGGTTTGGGATTCTGGATTGGTATTTACAAAGGCGGTGACGTGTCGGTTTGACTTCATGTCCTATACTTGTCTGGAGGTGAGGATCGGCTTTGTCCCTCTGCTGTCTCAGGCTAGGTCTTTTCTCCTCAGGAGACATCTGGTCTCTCTGAGGTGCTACAGTTGGGAAGCCAAGGAAATCCTCAAAGTCCTGCAGTGCGGACCTTTCAGCCGGAGGTTCAAAAGTATTTGCACTCAAAGGGCTTTCCTCCTCCTCCTCCTCACTCGATTCCAAAGAAAAGTTCCCTGGAAGAGCTGGATGTAATGTTACTCTTCCCCTAGGGCTGTTACCCCTGACCTGTCTCTGCTCTAGGGGCTCCAACTGTACGGGTTGCCAGTCATGGTCTTGTGAGGGTTGTGAGGACTGTGAGACCTGATTCGCCCTCTGGCTGGTCTCCTCAGTCACTGTGGTCACCGTCTCTATGGTCTCATCCAGTCCCCGAATGTGCTCTGTGGTGTCTGCCATGGGCGGATTTTCACCGTCGCTCCTGGCTGCAATGAGCGCCTCCGCATGCTCAATTACCTCCTGAGTCACGTGAGGTACATTTCGCCTGGCCCACCTAACAGCCACCTGAAAGGGTTCCCTCCAATCTCCAGTAAGGAGTCCGGAGAGTTCCCCCAACGTCGTCTCTAAACCTGCTTCATAATGCTCCTGCAGGATCAGTTGGGTAGTGTAGCCCCAATTCTCTGCATTTCCTATCACCATATCCCATGTTTTTTGGGATGGAAATGCAGGCCTAATCATGGTGGCCAAGATGTCCGTCATTTTTGCGATCATCCTGGGTGGCTGTCTCCCTGCTTTTGGGGCCACATTCTGCAGGTGATGCACCATTTTGATCACTGCGTGTATTTTCCGGGTCAGGTGCCTGAACTGTGGATCTGCCGACTGTCGTATGATCTGATGAGACTCTCCAACCCGCGGGGAAACAACCGTACGGGTGGGTCTCCGGAAGTTCTGGCGGACCACTTCCGCATAGGATCTGGATTGGGGACCGGAATGATGGGGGGTCTTGGGTGGAGGCCCTGGCCGGTTAGGTAAACGATACTGAACCCGTCTCCCGAAGGAAACGGGGAATGCACTCTCCGCCCACCCATCCCCGTCATCCCGGTCCCGGAATGGCTGGCGGTCCCGACGGCGGCGTCCGCCACGTCGGACCAGAGTCCACCCGTCATCAAAATGACCCATGACAGTGGGTAAGGTAAGTATAATCACCGGGTAAGGTAAGTATACTAGAAATGAAACTAATTTGTTTTCAAACGAAAAGCAATTTTTCTTACGAAATTCCCCTGTCAGTGGGTAAGGTAAAATAGAAATCAAATTTGTTTTAAATTGAAAAATAATTTTCTTAGGACAAATAACCAAACTAAGGAAGGTATGTCCTGACAGGTAAGTATAATCCCTGGGTTGGGTAAGTAAAATAACTGAAATTGTTTTTAACAAAATTGTTTTTAAGGAAAAATCGTTTACTTACGAAATATAACCAATATGATATAAAGAAATCAAAAAACCATTCAAATCACCAGGAAAGGTGTGTCAGGTTCTCCCAAGTCAGTGGGTTTTAGATGAAATAAATGAAATTGTTTTTAACGAGAATTCGTTTTTTTACGAAATAAAACAAATATAAAATAAAAAGTTTTTAGATCAAAAAAACTCAAACAACTAAGGAAGGTGTGTCCTGGCAACGTTTCGACCCTCTCTGGGTCTTCTTCAGGCCTATGACACACGATAAAACTCTTTGTTCAATGTGGCTGGAGAGATGTTGTCTGCTCAATGTGCATCTGAGAAGTGAGCTCCCACTGAGGCTACTCCTTTTATATCCTCAGTTGAGCTCCTCCTCTTTTGTTCTCTGTGTGGTTTGACTATTTGGTTTTTTGTAAGTTTGTATGTGATCTTGTTTGTCACTATTTAACACCACAGTCCCCAAACCAAATGAAATGGAATAAACTAAATGAAATGTTTTACTTTGCAATGCCCAAATGAATAAATTAAAATGAATGTTTCTTATTAATATATTTATTGTTCTAAGTCTTTTAAAATAAATAATAATAAAGCCCAATGAACTTATTTTTAATAGATTCCTTAATTATGATTTTTAAATTAGTTATAAATCCCAATGAACCTGTTTGGATTAATTAATTATTAAAATGTGATAAAGTGTTTAAGGGCTTGGGATAGGATTAAATTAAGGGCATAGGATGAGGGTAAAGATTAGGGTTAGGGTTAGGGCCTGAGATCAGGGTAAGGGTTAGGTTTAGGGTATTAAACCAAGGTTAGGGTTAGGGTTGGGATTATGGCTAGGATGAGGGTAAAGATTATGGTTAGGGTTAGGGCCTGAGATCAGGGTAAGGGTTAGGTTGAGGTTAGGAAGGGGTTTGGGATTCTGGATTGGTATTTACAAAGGCGGTGACGTGTCGGTTTGACTTCATGTCCTATACTTGTCTGGAGGTGAGGATCGGCTTTGTCCCTCTGCTGTCTCAGGCTAGGTCTTTTCTCCTCAGGAGACATCTGGTCTCTCTGAGGTGCTACAGTTGGGAAGCCAAGGAAATCCTCAAAGTCCTGCAGTGCGGACCTTTCAGCCGGAGGTTCAAAAGTATTTGCACTCAAAGGGCTTTCCTCCTCCTCCTCCTCACTCGATTCCAAAGAAAAGTTCCCTGGAAGAGCTGGATGTAATGTTACTCTTCCCCTAGGGCTGTTACCCCTGACCTGTCTCTGCTCTAGGGGCTCCAACTGTACGGGTTGCCAGTCATGGTCTTGTGAGGGTTGTGAGGACTGTGAGACCTGATTCGCCCTCTGGCTGGTCTCCTCAGTCACTGTGGTCACCGTCTCTATGGTCTCATCCAGTCCCCGAATGTGCTCTGTGGTGTCTGCCATGGGCGGATTTTCACCGTCGCTCCTGGCTGCAATGAGCGCCTCCGCATGCTCAATTACCTCCTGAGTCACGTGAGGTACATTTCGCCTGGCCCACCTAACAGCCACCTGAAAGGGTTCCCTCCAATCTCCAGTAAGGAGTCCGGAGAGTTCCCCCAACGTCGTCTCTAAACCTGCTTCATAATGCTCCTGCAGGATCAGTTGGGTAGTGTAGCCCCAATTCTCTGCATTTCCTATCACCATATCCCATGTTTTTTGGGATGGAAATGCAGGCCTAATCATGGTGGCCAAGATGTCCGTCATTTTTGCGATCATCCTGGGTGGCTGTCTCCCTGCTTTTGGGGCCACATTCTGCAGGTGATGCACCATTTTGATCACTGCGTGTATTTTCCGGGTCAGGTGCCTGAACTGTGGATCTGCCGACTGTCGTATGATCTGATGAGACTCTCCAACCCGCGGGGAAACAACCGTACGGGTGGGTCTCCGGAAGTTCTGGCGGACCACTTCCGCATAGGATCTGGATTGGGGACCGGAATGATGGGGGGTCTTGGGTGGAGGCCCTGGCCGGTTAGGTAAACGATACTGAACCCGTCTCCCGAAGGAAACGGGGAATGCACTCTCCGCCCACCCATCCCCGTCATCCCGGTCCCGGAATGGCTGGCGGTCCCGACGGCGGCGTCCGCCACGTCGGACCAGAGTCCACCCGTCATCAAAATGACCCATGACAGTGGGTAAGGTAAGTATAATCACCGGGTAAGGTAAGTATACTAGAAATGAAACTAATTTGTTTTCAAACGAAAAGCAATTTTTCTTACGAAATTCCCCTGTCAGTGGGTAAGGTAAAATAGAAATCAAATTTGTTTTAAATTGAAAAATAATTTTCTTAGGACAAATAACCAAACTAAGGAAGGTATGTCCTGACAGGTAAGTATAATCCCTGGGTTGGGTAAGTAAAATAACTGAAATTGTTTTTAACAAAATTGTTTTTAAGGAAAAATCGTTTACTTACGAAATATAACCAATATGATATATAAAGAAATCAAAAAACCATTCAAATCACCAGGAAAGGTGTGTCAGGTTCTCCCAAGTCAGTGGGTTTTAGATGAAATAAATGAAATTGTTTTTAACGAGAATTCGTTTTTTTACGAAATAAAACAAATATAAAATAAAAAGTTTTTAGATCAAAAAAACTCAAACAACTAAGGAAGGTGTGTCCTGGCAACGTTTCGACCCTCTCTGGGTCTTCTTCAGGCCTATGACACACGATAAAACTCTTTGTTCAATGTGGCTGGAGAGATGTTGTCTGCTCAATGTGCATCTGAGAAGTGAGCTCCCACTGAGGCTACTCCTTTTATATCCTCAGTTGAGCTCCTCCTCTTTTGTTCTCTGTGTGGTTTGACTATTTGGTTTTTTGTAAGTTTGTATGTGATCTTGTTTGTCACTATTTAACACCACAGTCCCCAAACCAAATGAAATGGAATAAACTAAATGAAATGTTTTACTTTGCAATGCCCAAATGAATAAATTAAAATGAATGTTTCTTATTAATATATTTATTGTTCTAAGTCTTTTAAAATAAATAATAATAAAGCCCAATGAACTTATTTTTAATAGATTCCTTAATTATGATTTTTAAATTAGTTATAAATCCCAATGAACCTGTTTGGATTAATTAATTATTAAAATGTGATAAAGTGTTTAAGGGCTTGGGATAGGATTAAATTAAGGGCATAGGATGAGGGTAAAGATTAGGGTTAGGGTTAGGGCCTGAGATCAGGGTAAGGGTTAGGTTTAGGGTATTAAACCAAGGTTAGGGTTAGGGTTGGGATTATGGCTAGGATGAGGGTAAAGATTATGGTTAGGGTTAGGGCCTGAGATCAGGGTAAGGGTTAGGTTGAGGTTAGGAAGGGGTTTGGGATTCTGGATTGGTATTTACAAAGGCGGTGACGTGTCGGTTTGACTTCATGTCCTATACTTGTCTGGAGGTGAGGATCGGCTTTGTCCCTCTGCTGTCTCAGGCTAGGTCTTTTCTCCTCAGGAGACATCTGGTCTCTCTGAGGTGCTACAGTTGGGAAGCCAAGGAAATCCTCAAAGTCCTGCAGTGCGGACCTTTCAGCCGGAGGTTCAAAAGTATTTGCACTCAAAGGGCTTTCCTCCTCCTCCTCCTCACTCGATTCCAAAGAAAAGTTCCCTGGAAGAGCTGGATGTAATGTTACTCTTCCCCTAGGGCTGTTACCCCTGACCTGTCTCTGCTCTAGGGGCTCCAACTGTACGGGTTGCCAGTCATGGTCTTGTGAGGGTTGTGAGGACTGTGAGACCTGATTCGCCCTCTGGCTGGTCTCCTCAGTCACTGTGGTCACCGTCTCTATGGTCTCATCCAGTCCCCGAATGTGCTCTGTGGTGTCTGCCATGGGCGGATTTTCACCGTCGCTCCTGGCTGCAATGAGCGCCTCCGCATGCTCAATTACCTCCTGAGTCACGTGAGGTACATTTCGCCTGGCCCACCTAACAGCCACCTGAAAGGGTTCCCTCCAATCTCCAGTAAGGAGTCCGGAGAGTTCCCCCAACGTCGTCTCTAAACCTGCTTCATAATGCTCCTGCAGGATCAGTTGGGTAGTGTAGCCCCAATTCTCTGCATTTCCTATCACCATATCCCATGTTTTTTGGGATGGAAATGCAGGCCTAATCATGGTGGCCAAGATGTCCGTCATTTTTGCGATCATCCTGGGTGGCTGTCTCCCTGCTTTTGGGGCCACATTCTGCAGGTGATGCACCATTTTGATCACTGCGTGTATTTTCCGGGTCAGGTGCCTGAACTGTGGATCTGCCGACTGTCGTATGATCTGATGAGACTCTCCAACCCGCGGGGAAACAACCGTACGGGTGGGTCTCCGGAAGTTCTGGCGGACCACTTCCGCATAGGATCTGGATTGGGGACCGGAATGATGGGGGGTCTTGGGTGGAGGCCCTGGCCGGTTAGGTAAACGATACTGAACCCGTCTCCCGAAGGAAACGGGGAATGCACTCTCCGCCCACCCATCCCCGTCATCCCGGTCCCGGAATGGCTGGCGGTCCCGACGGCGGCGTCCGCCACGTCGGACCAGAGTCCACCCGTCATCAAAATGACCCATGACAGTGGGTAAGGTAAGTATAATCACCGGGTAAGGTAAGTATACTAGAAATGAAACTAATTTGTTTTCAAACGAAAAGCAATTTTTCTTACGAAATTCCCCTGTCAGTGGGTAAGGTAAAATAGAAATCAAATTTGTTTTAAATTGAAAAATAATTTTCTTAGGACAAATAACCAAACTAAGGAAGGTATGTCCTGACAGGTAAGTATAATCCCTGGGTTGGGTAAGTAAAATAACTGAAATTGTTTTTAACAAAATTGTTTTTAAGGAAAAATCGTTTACTTACGAAATATAACCAATATGATATATAAAGAAATCAAAAAACCATTCAAATCACCAGGAAAGGTGTGTCAGGTTCTCCCAAGTCAGTGGGTTTTAGATGAAATAAATGAAATTGTTTTTAACGAGAATTCGTTTTTTTTACGAAATAAAACAAATATAAAATAAAAAGTTTTTAGATCAAAAAAACTCAAACAACTAAGGAAGGTGTGTCCTGGCAACGTTTCGACCCTCTCTGGGTCTTCTTCAGGCCTATGACACACGATAAAACTCTTTGTTCAATGTGGCTGGAGAGATGTTGTCTGCTCAATGTGCATCTGAGAAGTGAGCTCCCACTGAGGCTACTCCTTTTATATCCTCAGTTGAGCTCCTCCTCTTTTGTTCTCTGTGTGGTTTGACTATTTGGTTTTTTGTAAGTTTGTATGTGATCTTGTTTGTCACTATTTAACACCACAGTCCCCAAACCAAATGAAATGGAATAAACTAAATGAAATGTTTTACTTTGCAATGCCCAAATGAATAAATTAAAATGAATGTTTCTTATTAATATATTTATTGTTCTAAGTCTTTTAAAATAAATAATAATAAAGCCCAATGAACTTATTTTTAATAGATTCCTTAATTATGATTTTTAAATTAGTTATAAATCCCAATGAACCTGTTTGGATTAATTAATTATTAAAATGTGATAAAGTGTTTAAGGGCTTGGGATAGGATTAAATTAAGGGCATAGGATGAGGGTAAAGATTAGGGTTAGGGTTAGGGCCTGAGATCAGGGTAAGGGTTAGGTTTAGGGTATTAAACCAAGGTTAGGGTTAGGGTTGGGATTATGGCTAGGATGAGGGTAAAGATTATGGTTAGGGTTAGGGCCTGAGATCAGGGTAAGGGTTAGGTTGAGGTTAGGAAGGGGTTTGGGATTCTGGATTGGTATTTACAAAGGCGGTGACGTGTCGGTTTGACTTCATGTCCTATACTTGTCTGGAGGTGAGGATCGGCTTTGTCCCTCTGCTGTCTCAGGCTAGGTCTTTTCTCCTCAGGAGACATCTGGTCTCTCTGAGGTGCTACAGTTGGGAAGCCAAGGAAATCCTCAAAGTCCTGCAGTGCGGACCTTTCAGCCGGAGGTTCAAAAGTATTTGCACTCAAAGGGCTTTCCTCCTCCTCCTCCTCACTCGATTCCAAAGAAAAGTTCCCTGGAAGAGCTGGATGTAATGTTACTCTTCCCCTAGGGCTGTTACCCCTGACCTGTCTCTGCTCTAGGGGCTCCAACTGTACGGGTTGCCAGTCATGGTCTTGTGAGGGTTGTGAGGACTGTGAGACCTGATTCGCCCTCTGGCTGGTCTCCTCAGTCACTGTGGTCACCGTCTCTATGGTCTCATCCAGTCCCCGAATGTGCTCTGTGGTGTCTGCCATGGGCGGATTTTCACCGTCGCTCCTGGCTGCAATGAGCGCCTCCGCATGCTCAATTACCTCCTGAGTCACGTGAGGTACATTTCGCCTGGCCCACCTAACAGCCACCTGAAAGGGTTCCCTCCAATCTCCAGTAAGGAGTCCGGAGAGTTCCCCCAACGTCGTCTCTAAACCTGCTTCATAATGCTCCTGCAGGATCAGTTGGGTAGTGTAGCCCCAATTCTCTGCATTTCCTATCACCATATCCCATGTTTTTTGGGATGGAAATGCAGGCCTAATCATGGTGGCCAAGATGTCCGTCATTTTTGCGATCATCCTGGGTGGCTGTCTCCCTGCTTTTGGGGCCACATTCTGCAGGTGATGCACCATTTTGATCACTGCGTGTATTTTCCGGGTCAGGTGCCTGAACTGTGGATCTGCCGACTGTCGTATGATCTGATGAGACTCTCCAACCCGCGGGGAAACAACCGTACGGGTGGGTCTCCGGAAGTTCTGGCGGACCACTTCCGCATAGGATCTGGATTGGGGACCGGAATGATGGGGGGTCTTGGGTGGAGGCCCTGGCCGGTTAGGTAAACGATACTGAACCCGTCTCCCGAAGGAAACGGGGAATGCACTCTCCGCCCACCCATCCCCGTCATCCCGGTCCCGGAATGGCTGGCGGTCCCGACGGCGGCGTCCGCCACGTCGGACCAGAGTCCACCCGTCATCAAAATGACCCATGACAGTGGGTAAGGTAAGTATAATCACCGGGTAAGGTAAGTATACTAGAAATGAAACTAATTTGTTTTCAAACGAAAAGCAATTTTTCTTACGAAATTCCCCTGTCAGTGGGTAAGGTAAAATAGAAATCAAATTTGTTTTAAATTGAAAAATAATTTTCTTAGGACAAATAACCAAACTAAGGAAGGTATGTCCTGACAGGTAAGTATAATCCCTGGGTTGGGTAAGTAAAATAACTGAAATTGTTTTTAACAAAATTGTTTTTAAGGAAAAATCGTTTACTTACGAAATATAACCAATATGATATATAAAGAAATCAAAAAACCATTCAAATCACCAGGAAAGGTGTGTCAGGTTCTCCCAAGTCAGTGGGTTTTAGATGAAATAAATGAAATTGTTTTTAACGAGAATTCGTTTTTTTACGAAATAAAACAAATATAAAATAAAAAGTTTTTAGATCAAAAAAACTCAAACAACTAAGGAAGGTGTGTCCTGGCAACGTTTCGACCCTCTCTGGGTCTTCTTCAGGCCTATGACACACGATAAAACTCTTTGTTCAATGTGGCTGGAGAGATGTTGTCTGCTCAATGTGCATCTGAGAAGTGAGCTCCCACTGAGGCTACTCCTTTTATATCCTCAGTTGAGCTCCTCCTCTTTTGTTCTCTGTGTGGTTTGACTATTTGGTTTTTTGTAAGTTTGTATGTGATCTTGTTTGTCACTATTTAACACCACAGTCCCCAAACCAAATGAAATGGAATAAACTAAATGAAATGTTTTACTTTGCAATGCCCAAATGAATAAATTAAAATGAATGTTTCTTATTAATATATTTATTGTTCTAAGTCTTTTAAAATAAATAATAATAAAGCCCAATGAACTTATTTTTAATAGATTCCTTAATTATGATTTTTAAATTAGTTATAAATCCCAATGAACCTGTTTGGATTAATTAATTATTAAAATGTGATAAAGTGTTTAAGGGCTTGGGATAGGATTAAATTAAGGGCATAGGATGAGGGTAAAGATTAGGGTTAGGGTTAGGGCCTGAGATCAGGGTAAGGGTTAGGTTTAGGGTATTAAACCAAGGTTAGGGTTAGGGTTGGGATTATGGCTAGGATGAGGGTAAAGATTATGGTTAGGGTTAGGGCCTGAGATCAGGGTAAGGGTTAGGTTGAGGTTAGGAAGGGGTTTGGGATTCTGGATTGGTATTTACAAAGGCGGTGACGTGTCGGTTTGACTTCATGTCCTATACTTGTCTGGAGGTGAGGATCGGCTTTGTCCCTCTGCTGTCTCAGGCTAGGTCTTTTCTCCTCAGGAGACATCTGGTCTCTCTGAGGTGCTACAGTTGGGAAGCCAAGGAAATCCTCAAAGTCCTGCAGTGCGGACCTTTCAGCCGGAGGTTCAAAAGTATTTGCACTCAAAGGGCTTTCCTCCTCCTCCTCCTCACTCGATTCCAAAGAAAAGTTCCCTGGAAGAGCTGGATGTAATGTTACTCTTCCCCTAGGGCTGTTACCCCTGACCTGTCTCTGCTCTAGGGGCTCCAACTGTACGGGTTGCCAGTCATGGTCTTGTGAGGGTTGTGAGGACTGTGAGACCTGATTCGCCCTCTGGCTGGTCTCCTCAGTCACTGTGGTCACCGTCTCTATGGTCTCATCCAGTCCCCGAATGTGCTCTGTGGTGTCTGCCATGGGCGGATTTTCACCGTCGCTCCTGGCTGCAATGAGCGCCTCCGCATGCTCAATTACCTCCTGAGTCACGTGAGGTACATTTCGCCTGGCCCACCTAACAGCCACCTGAAAGGGTTCCCTCCAATCTCCAGTAAGGAGTCCGGAGAGTTCCCCCAACGTCGTCTCTAAACCTGCTTCATAATGCTCCTGCAGGATCAGTTGGGTAGTGTAGCCCCAATTCTCTGCATTTCCTATCACCATATCCCATGTTTTTTGGGATGGAAATGCAGGCCTAATCATGGTGGCCAAGATGTCCGTCATTTTTGCGATCATCCTGGGTGGCTGTCTCCCTGCTTTTGGGGCCACATTCTGCAGGTGATGCACCATTTTGATCACTGCGTGTATTTTCCGGGTCAGGTGCCTGAACTGTGGATCTGCCGACTGTCGTATGATCTGATGAGACTCTCCAACCCGCGGGGAAACAACCGTACGGGTGGGTCTCCGGAAGTTCTGGCGGACCACTTCCGCATAGGATCTGGATTGGGGACCGGAATGATGGGGGGTCTTGGGTGGAGGCCCTGGCCGGTTAGGTAAACGATACTGAACCCGTCTCCCGAAGGAAACGGGGAATGCACTCTCCGCCCACCCATCCCCGTCATCCCGGTCCCGGAATGGCTGGCGGTCCCGACGGCGGCGTCCGCCACGTCGGACCAGAGTCCACCCGTCATCAAAATGACCCATGACAGTGGGTAAGGTAAGTATAATCACCGGGTAAGGTAAGTATACTAGAAATGAAACTAATTTGTTTTCAAACGAAAAGCAATTTTTCTTACGAAATTCCCCTGTCAGTGGGTAAGGTAAAATAGAAATCAAATTTGTTTTAAATTGAAAAATAATTTTCTTAGGACAAATAACCAAACTAAGGAAGGTATGTCCTGACAGGTAAGTATAATCCCTGGGTTGGGTAAGTAAAATAACTGAAATTGTTTTTAACAAAATTGTTTTTAAGGAAAAATCGTTTACTTACGAAATATAACCAATATGATATATAAAGAAATCAAAAAACCATTCAAATCACCAGGAAAGGTGTGTCAGGTTCTCCCAAGTCAGTGGGTTTTAGATGAAATAAATGAAATTGTTTTTAACGAGAATTCGTTTTTTTACGAAATAAAACAAATATAAAATAAAAAGTTTTTAGATCAAAAAAACTCAAACAACTAAGGAAGGTGTGTCCTGGCAACGTTTCGACCCTCTCTGGGTCTTCTTCAGGCCTATGACACACGATAAAACTCTTTGTTCAATGTGGCTGGAGAGATGTTGTCTGCTCAATGTGCATCTGAGAAGTGAGCTCCCACTGAGGCTACTCCTTTTATATCCTCAGTTGAGCTCCTCCTCTTTTGTTCTCTGTGTGGTTTGACTATTTGGTTTTTTGTAAGTTTGTATGTGATCTTGTTTGTCACTATTTAACACCACAGTCCCCAAACCAAATGAAATGGAATAAACTAAATGAAATGTTTTACTTTGCAATGCCCAAATGAATAAATTAAAATGAATGTTTCTTATTAATATATTTATTGTTCTAAGTCTTTTAAAATAAATAATAATAAAGCCCAATGAACTTATTTTTAATAGATTCCTTAATTATGATTTTTAAATTAGTTATAAATCCCAATGAACCTGTTTGGATTAATTAATTATTAAAATGTGATAAAGTGTTTAAGGGCTTGGGATAGGATTAAATTAAGGGCATAGGATGAGGGTAAAGATTAGGGTTAGGGTTAGGGCCTGAGATCAGGGTAAGGGTTAGGTTTAGGGTATTAAACCAAGGTTAGGGTTAGGGTTGGGATTATGGCTAGGATGAGGGTAAAGATTATGGTTAGGGTTAGGGCCTGAGATCAGGGTAAGGGTTAGGTTGAGGTTAGGAAGGGGTTTGGGATTCTGGATTGGTATTTACAAAGGCGGTGACGTGTCGGTTTGACTTCATGTCCTATACTTGTCTGGAGGTGAGGATCGGCTTTGTCCCTCTGCTGTCTCAGGCTAGGTCTTTTCTCCTCAGGAGACATCTGGTCTCTCTGAGGTGCTACAGTTGGGAAGCCAAGGAAATCCTCAAAGTCCTGCAGTGCGGACCTTTCAGCCGGAGGTTCAAAAGTATTTGCACTCAAAGGGCTTTCCTCCTCCTCCTCCTCACTCGATTCCAAAGAAAAGTTCCCTGGAAGAGCTGGATGTAATGTTACTCTTCCCCTAGGGCTGTTACCCCTGACCTGTCTCTGCTCTAGGGGCTCCAACTGTACGGGTTGCCAGTCATGGTCTTGTGAGGGTTGTGAGGACTGTGAGACCTGATTCGCCCTCTGGCTGGTCTCCTCAGTCACTGTGGTCACCGTCTCTATGGTCTCATCCAGTCCCCGAATGTGCTCTGTGGTGTCTGCCATGGGCGGATTTTCACCGTCGCTCCTGGCTGCAATGAGCGCCTCCGCATGCTCAATTACCTCCTGAGTCACGTGAGGTACATTTCGCCTGGCCCACCTAACAGCCACCTGAAAGGGTTCCCTCCAATCTCCAGTAAGGAGTCCGGAGAGTTCCCCCAACGTCGTCTCTAAACCTGCTTCATAATGCTCCTGCAGGATCAGTTGGGTAGTGTAGCCCCAATTCTCTGCATTTCCTATCACCATATCCCATGTTTTTTGGGATGGAAATGCAGGCCTAATCATGGTGGCCAAGATGTCCGTCATTTTTGCGATCATCCTGGGTGGCTGTCTCCCTGCTTTTGGGGCCACATTCTGCAGGTGATGCACCATTTTGATCACTGCGTGTATTTTCCGGGTCAGGTGCCTGAACTGTGGATCTGCCGACTGTCGTATGATCTGATGAGACTCTCCAACCCGCGGGGAAACAACCGTACGGGTGGGTCTCCGGAAGTTCTGGCGGACCACTTCCGCATAGGATCTGGATTGGGGACCGGAATGATGGGGGGTCTTGGGTGGAGGCCCTGGCCGGTTAGGTAAACGATACTGAACCCGTCTCCCGAAGGAAACGGGGAATGCACTCTCCGCCCACCCATCCCCGTCATCCCGGTCCCGGAATGGCTGGCGGTCCCGACGGCGGCGTCCGCCACGTCGGACCAGAGTCCACCCGTCATCAAAATGACCCATGACAGTGGGTAAGGTAAGTATAATCACCGGGTAAGGTAAGTATACTAGAAATGAAACTAATTTGTTTTCAAACGAAAAGCAATTTTTCTTACGAAATTCCCCTGTCAGTGGGTAAGGTAAAATAGAAATCAAATTTGTTTTAAATTGAAAAATAATTTTCTTAGGACAAATAACCAAACTAAGGAAGGTATGTCCTGACAGGTAAGTATAATCCCTGGGTTGGGTAAGTAAAATAACTGAAATTGTTTTTAACAAAATTGTTTTTAAGGAAAAATCGTTTACTTACGAAATATAACCAATATGATATATAAAGAAATCAAAAAACCATTCAAATCACCAGGAAAGGTGTGTCAGGTTCTCCCAAGTCAGTGGGTTTTAGATGAAATAAATGAAATTGTTTTTAACGAGAATTCGTTTTTTTACGAAATAAAACAAATATAAAATAAAAAGTTTTTAGATCAAAAAAACTCAAACAACTAAGGAAGGTGTGTCCTGGCAACGTTTCGACCCTCTCTGGGTCTTCTTCAGGCCTATGACACACGATAAAACTCTTTGTTCAATGTGGCTGGAGAGATGTTGTCTGCTCAATGTGCATCTGAGAAGTGAGCTCCCACTGAGGCTACTCCTTTTATATCCTCAGTTGAGCTCCTCCTCTTTTGTTCTCTGTGTGGTTTGACTATTTGGTTTTTTGTAAGTTTGTATGTGATCTTGTTTGTCACTATTTAACACCACAGTCCCCAAACCAAATGAAATGGAATAAACTAAATGAAATGTTTTACTTTGCAATGCCCAAATGAATAAATTAAAATGAATGTTTCTTATTAATATATTTATTGTTCTAAGTCTTTTAAAATAAATAATAATAAAGCCCAATGAACTTATTTTTAATAGATTCCTTAATTATGATTTTTAAATTAGTTATAAATCCCAATGAACCTGTTTGGATTAATTAATTATTAAAATGTGATAAAGTGTTTAAGGGCTTGGGATAGGATTAAATTAAGGGCATAGGATGAGGGTAAAGATTAGGGTTAGGGTTAGGGCCTGAGATCAGGGTAAGGGTTAGGTTTAGGGTATTAAACCAAGGTTAGGGTTAGGGTTGGGATTATGGCTAGGATGAGGGTAAAGATTATGGTTAGGGTTAGGGCCTGAGATCAGGGTAAGGGTTAGGTTGAGGTTAGGAAGGGGTTTGGGATTCTGGATTGGTATTTACAAAGGCGGTGACGTGTCGGTTTGACTTCATGTCCTATACTTGTCTGGAGGTGAGGATCGGCTTTGTCCCTCTGCTGTCTCAGGCTAGGTCTTTTCTCCTCAGGAGACATCTGGTCTCTCTGAGGTGCTACAGTTGGGAAGCCAAGGAAATCCTCAAAGTCCTGCAGTGCGGACCTTTCAGCCGGAGGTTCAAAAGTATTTGCACTCAAAGGGCTTTCCTCCTCCTCCTCCTCACTCGATTCCAAAGAAAAGTTCCCTGGAAGAGCTGGATGTAATGTTACTCTTCCCCTAGGGCTGTTACCCCTGACCTGTCTCTGCTCTAGGGGCTCCAACTGTACGGGTTGCCAGTCATGGTCTTGTGAGGGTTGTGAGGACTGTGAGACCTGATTCGCCCTCTGGCTGGTCTCCTCAGTCACTGTGGTCACCGTCTCTATGGTCTCATCCAGTCCCCGAATGTGCTCTGTGGTGTCTGCCATGGGCGGATTTTCACCGTCGCTCCTGGCTGCAATGAGCGCCTCCGCATGCTCAATTACCTCCTGAGTCACGTGAGGTACATTTCGCCTGGCCCACCTAACAGCCACCTGAAAGGGTTCCCTCCAATCTCCAGTAAGGAGTCCGGAGAGTTCCCCCAACGTCGTCTCTAAACCTGCTTCATAATGCTCCTGCAGGATCAGTTGGGTAGTGTAGCCCCAATTCTCTGCATTTCCTATCACCATATCCCATGTTTTTTGGGATGGAAATGCAGGCCTAATCATGGTGGCCAAGATGTCCGTCATTTTTGCGATCATCCTGGGTGGCTGTCTCCCTGCTTTTGGGGCCACATTCTGCAGGTGATGCACCATTTTGATCACTGCGTGTATTTTCCGGGTCAGGTGCCTGAACTGTGGATCTGCCGACTGTCGTATGATCTGATGAGACTCTCCAACCCGCGGGGAAACAACCGTACGGGTGGGTCTCCGGAAGTTCTGGCGGACCACTTCCGCATAGGATCTGGATTGGGGACCGGAATGATGGGGGGTCTTGGGTGGAGGCCCTGGCCGGTTAGGTAAACGATACTGAACCCGTCTCCCGAAGGAAACGGGGAATGCACTCTCCGCCCACCCATCCCCGTCATCCCGGTCCCGGAATGGCTGGCGGTCCCGACGGCGGCGTCCGCCACGTCGGACCAGAGTCCACCCGTCATCAAAATGACCCATGACAGTGGGTAAGGTAAGTATAATCACCGGGTAAGGTAAGTATACTAGAAATGAAACTAATTTGTTTTCAAACGAAAAGCAATTTTTCTTACGAAATTCCCCTGTCAGTGGGTAAGGTAAAATAGAAATCAAATTTGTTTTAAATTGAAAAATAATTTTCTTAGGACAAATAACCAAACTAAGGAAGGTATGTCCTGACAGGTAAGTATAATCCCTGGGTTGGGTAAGTAAAATAACTGAAATTGTTTTTAACAAAATTGTTTTTAAGGAAAAATCGTTTACTTACGAAATATAACCAATATGATATATAAAGAAATCAAAAAACCATTCAAATCACCAGGAAAGGTGTGTCAGGTTCTCCCAAGTCAGTGGGTTTTAGATGAAATAAATGAAATTGTTTTTAACGAGAATTCGTTTTTTTACGAAATAAAACAAATATAAAATAAAAAGTTTTTAGATCAAAAAAACTCAAACAACTAAGGAAGGTGTGTCCTGGCAACGTTTCGACCCTCTCTGGGTCTTCTTCAGGCCTATGACACACGATAAAACTCTTTGTTCAATGTGGCTGGAGAGATGTTGTCTGCTCAATGTGCATCTGAGAAGTGAGCTCCCACTGAGGCTACTCCTTTTATATCCTCAGTTGAGCTCCTCCTCTTTTGTTCTCTGTGTGGTTTGACTATTTGGTTTTTTGTAAGTTTGTATGTGATCTTGTTTGTCACTATTTAACACCACAGTCCCCAAACCAAATGAAATGGAATAAACTAAATGAAATGTTTTACTTTGCAATGCCCAAATGAATAAATTAAAATGAATGTTTCTTATTAATATATTTATTGTTCTAAGTCTTTTAAAATAAATAATAATAAAGCCCAATGAACTTATTTTTAATAGATTCCTTAATTATGATTTTTA
>NC_061520.1:0-55000 GCF_022379125.1 Scophthalmus maximus
CCCCTGGCATCAGTCTCCACCTCCACCCCTGCTCCTTCTCCTGCCCCTGCTAATTCTCCTGCCCCTGCTCATTCTCCTGCTCCTTCTCCTGCCCCCGCCCCTTCTCCTGCCCCACCCCCTTCTCCTGCCCCTGCTTCTGCTCCTCCCCCTGCCCCTGCCAGCAGCCCTGAGGCTGACAGGAAGGCCGCGGCCCCGGAGGAGAATGGTGAGGCGGAGGTGGAGCCCATGAGGAACGGAGCCGGGCACACCTCGGAGACGGAGAGCAGCGACAGTGGAGCCAGTCCCGGAGACAAGGACAACTCCACAGCTCCACAAGACGTAGAAGGTGAGACTGACTGTTCTCTGAAGTTCACACCACAAGTTTATACACTACGTCTGCCTGGTGACGGGTCACACACTCAACCGTCTTTCACCAGGAGAAACTCTACGACTACTTTGACAAAACCTCGTCTTCTGACCTCCGCTTGCAGCTGATTTGCAGATGTTTTTACGCATAAACAAACGCACACGGATCAAGATGCAGTGACACAACTATCCACACAGACGTTAACACTGACCATCCATAGGTGAAGGACAAGTTTCTTCTGCGTCATCCTGCTCACGGATGACTCCCCTGTCCTGTGCTCTGATTGGCTGTTGTCGGAGATTCGTCTAGATATTTAACCTGTTTGAAATCTAGTCGGAGGAGGCGACGTGTCGTAAGCCCCTCAACTCTTCAAAGAGTTCACACATCGAGCTGTCGATCGAACGCAGATCTGGGCTTTTGTCTCCAGTATACTGAAATCGTGTTGTGTGAACTCCGTATTAAAGAAGTTTGAAATGAGCACATGCCGGAGAATAGTTTCATCAGTAGAATAACTCTTTCCATTGTGTGAAGCTGCTTGTTGACTTTTCCTCCTGCTTCCCTCTCAAACCCGGCCTGATGGTCCAGACCTGACTGAGCCCGGGGGGAAGCGTCAGTACGACAGGGACTTCCTGTTGGGCTTCCAGTTCATGCCTGCCTGCATACAGAAGCCTGAGGGACTCCCACCAATCAGTGACGTGGTGCTGGACAAGGTACGTTCAGATAAACTCATGTGTGGAATGTTTCTGTAGCAAAGTGCCTCTGGTTAATCTCCCTTATCCAGTCATCTGAAGAGAGTCTTCAAGATAAAGGCTCTTCAGGTGTCTTGTTTGTTTGTTTCCTTTTTTTTATTCATTTATCTTTTAGGGACAATGCTCATTTAGACAAGATGCTGTAAATAAGCCGTTAACTGCTGATTTCCATCCGTTGTCTCAAGCCACTTCTTAAAAAATTATTCCTGGAGTAACGATAAAGATAGAAAGATTATTCTGATCATTCAACTTTATTCAACACAAATAAATAAATAATCTGAATAGTTTCTTCTGATCAGGTTGTAGTTTCAGCTCTACTTTGTCATTTCTGTTAACAGAAATCCATGAAAATTATTTTTAATGGCGGTGTAATGATGAGTAATTACTCATCAAACAAAAACATTCTAATTCAAACCTAAATGTGACGATCAGTCACTTCATTGTGTTTTTTGACAGACAGATAAATAAAGGTTGCCTCAGTTGATTAAATGATTAATAAATGATGATGATAATGTTTAGTTGCATTACTGATGTTGAATGAAGCTCTGTATGAAACACAGTTCTTGTAATGACTTGAAGCGGAAGCGTTTGATTGTGTGACTGGATCATCCACGTGTCTGGGTGGTTGGAGACTCTGGTCCACTGAAATGCTGTTCTGATTAAAATCACATTGCTGTTATGTCACACTTGGCTGTGTGAGGAGTCCGGCCCCCCCCAACCTCTCAAAGAGAACCAACACTTGATTGGTACGATCCCATCGTCTCAAGTTCTCTGTGGGAGACGGGGAAATCTTTATGGACAGAGTTGAGAGGAAATCAAGGACGACTGAAAGACAAAGAAGTGGTTTTGTTCTTCTCTCCTCCCCCACAACTGGCTCACTGTACCCTCCCACATCTGGTTCTGACTCACTGTACCCTCCCACATCTGGTTCTGACTCTCTGAGCCCACTGGACCCAACAGCAGAATTTATAACCTGTACATGAACTATACAGAACCCAAAAACTGTTAATGTGCTATGACTGTCGTTGGTAAGGGGTCACCTTAAAGGGTTAGACACACACACACACACACACACACACACACACACACACCCACACACACACACCAGGCTGAATCTCTTTGCCCAGTATTTTTGGGTGATCACTGCTCCCCCTGCTGTTCAGCTCATTGTGTGTGTGTGTGTGTGTGTGTGTGTGTGTGTGTGTGTGTGTGTGTGGGTGTGGGTGTGTGGGTGGGTGTGTTACAGATTAACCAAAACAAGGTGCCATCTCGAGTGGTGGAGTCGAGGGTGATTTCCAGAGGACCTGATTTCACACCTGCCTTCGCAGACTTTGGCAGACAGATGACCGGAGGAAGAGGCGCTGCAGTAAGTCTCACACACACACACACACACACACACTCCACCTTCTGTTTCTCTCAACACTCAAATGAATAACACGTTGCTTGTAAGTAGAGGAAATTTTAATTGGCACAAACTTGGCTTTCCTAATGATTTATCACATTCTGTTGGAGGCCGATGATCTGATGCCACTGGAGGAATTTGGATTCAGCCGGTGGTTAATTCAACACAGAGCATTTCTGTAGAAGCTTTTGTCATCAGGTTGATTGGAATGACAGGAAAACTGATTCTTTCAAGAGTTATGTGAGGCGGTCGATAAAACTCCTCACATGAGGCGAGAGCTTCGCTTGGAAGAATGGAAGCGGGTGCTGGTCGGCCCGACCCAGGCCGCAGTTTAGACCCTCGACTTTCAGCTGGGCAGTATATGAGAGAATTTTCTCAAAATGAACTGTTACTTAAACCCACTCGAACATAGCAACATGAGAGTGATGCAGTAGTTTCCCAGGATAATGAGCTAAATCATACGTATGTTGACTTTTATTAAATAAACGCAAACTAATTGACAGTGACTGGGTCCGTAGTCAAAAACGCTGACCTACTTCTTCTGTTCCTCTCACTTGGTCTGTAGCTCATGAACATCGGGGCACGTCGGCCTCCACCCAGGAAGATCATCATGAGCCTGTCGGTGCATGATGATGTGCAGCTGAAAAAATCAGAGAATGCCTGGAAACCGGGCCTGAAGCGGGAGGTTCTCCCCGAGGATCCCAACGCACAGAACACACAGGTACACACAGAACACACAGGTACACAAACAACACACACAACACACACAACACACAGGCACACAGAACACACAGGTACACAAAGAACACACACAACACACAGAACACTAAGAACACAGAACACAGAGGTACACACAGAACACACAGGTACACACAGAACACACAGGTATACACAGAACACACAGGTATACACAGAACACACAGTTACACAAAGAACACACAGGCACACACAGAACACACAGAACACACAGAACACACAGAACACACAGTACACACAGTACACACAGAACACACAGTACACACAGTACACACAGGCACACACAGAACACACAGGCACACACAGGCGTACACAGAACACACAGAACACACAGAACACACAGTACACACAGTACACACAGAACACACAGTACACACAGAACACACAGGCACACACAGGCACACACAACACACACAGAACACACAGTACACACAGAACACACAGGCACACACAGGCACACACAGGCGTACACAGAACACACAGAACACACAGAACACACAGGTACACACAGAACACACAGGCACACACAGAACACACAGAACACACAGAACACACAGGCACACACAGAACAAACAGGTACACACAGGAACACACAGAACACACAGGCACACACAGAACACACAGATACACACAGAACACACAGGAACACACAGAACACACAGGTACACACAGAACACACAGGAACACACAGAACACACAGGTACACACAGAACACACAAACCCCTATAGTTACAGTGTTGTTTGATAAATGATTTAACTTCGCACACTTCACATCATTTCCTCTTCCAACTTGTTTCATACAACAGAGTTAGTTTTGATTGACTGTTGATCGATTCCCCCCAGGATCTTTTCAAGAAGGTCCGCAGCATCTTGAACAAGCTGACGCCTCAGAAGTTCAACCAGCTGATGAAGCAGGTGACGGATCTGACAATCGACACGGAGGAGCGGCTCAAAGGCGTCATCGACCTGGTCTTTGAGAAGGCCATCGACGAGCCCAGCTTCTCAGTGGCCTATGGAAACATGTGCCGCTGCCTCGCCACGGTGAGCAGGAAGTGATCAGACGAGAGAGGCTCCTGGTAGAAGTGTCTGAATGTTGCTCTTATCTCAGCTGATGTATATAAAATACATTTCAACAAGCAGCTCAACATTTACGATGGATCAGTTGGTTTATATTCAGCTCTGATGTGACATGCAGCTTAATTTAGTTCAGTCTGATGATGAAAAGAAAACTTTAAGACGTAACCTAACTTCAGCAGAAATAATCCTTTACAACAAGTCAGATTTTTTTACACATGCATGTTGCCAAGTACAGAATTTGAGACAGAAAAATAACCTTAACCTTATGTATATTAGCTTTATGATTAAAATATATCCAGGAATTAAAATGTTGATTTGTAAATTTAAACCTGCACAAAACAACAAACTTATCTCAAACTGTTTCTCTGTTATGTCCACGACATTCAGCTCAAAGTGCCGACGACAGACAAACCCAACAACACTGTGAACTTTCGCAAGCTGCTGCTGAACCGCTGTCAGAAGGAGTTTGAGAAAGACAAGGTGGACGACGTGGTGTTTGAGAGGAAGCAGAAGGAGCTGGACTCTGCTGCGTCGGTACGTGATGTCATGCTCATTACGAACCAGAGTGAATCTCTGTGATTCACAATGTGTTGTTTAATGTTTCATTGGTTCCGACAGACGGAGCGTGACCGTCTTCAGGCAGAGCTGGAGGAAGCCAAGGACAAGGCCCGGCGGCGCTCCATCGGCAACATCAAGTTCATCGGCGAACTCTTCAAGCTCAAGATGTTAACGGAGGCCATCATGCACGACTGCGTGGTCAAGCTGCTGAAGAACCACGACCAGGAGTCGTTAGAGTGTCTGTGCAGACTGCTCACCACCATCGGCAAGGACCTCGACTTCGAGAAGGCCAAGGTGAGCTGGAGTGAGAGAGATAGTCCAACATGCAGTTCTAAGTCTTTATGCTAAGCTAAGCAGCTAACATCTCCTGGTGTCAGAGGAACTGATCCTTTTTCATTTGTGACAAAGCTTCATTGTGGAACAGGCGACTCACCAGAGAAGAAGAAAACTGGATGTTGTCACGTGTGAAAACTTTAAGTATATCCACCAGGATAACATGCAGTTGATTTGTTCCCATTCAAAATATAATAGTAAGAGTAAATTGAATTGTTTTCAGTGATGAAGAGGAGGTGACACATTCTTCTGCTCTGTGTCATATGGTCTTAAAGAGCATGTGACAGTAGGTTGTGATGAACATGATCCTCCTCTTCTACCTGTCAACCTGCTAAAGGGAAACTTACTACTCAACGATATTAATATATTACTTTATTGGCAAGTAAGTGTTTTTTCTGTACGTTGAATCCTTCAGATCAGTTTCATCCTGTTTTATGTGAACATAAAAAACTCTCTTCTCTCCTACTCTGTCTCCTCTCACCCTCTTTCCTCCCACCTCTCCTCTCTTCCCCATTTCTCTCTTCACCCCAACCGGTCGAGACAGAAGCTCCGCCCACAACAGAGTCCGGTTCTGTCAGAGATTTCGTCGCCAAGTGTTTTGCTCATTGTGGGATTTGTTGGGTTTTCCCTGTAATATTGTAATATTGACCTCACTATGTAAAGAGCCTTGAGACAATGTATGTTGTTATAATGGCACTATACAAATAAAATTGAATTGAATTGAATGGCAGGTTTAATGTCGGGCGATTACAGTAAATTACATCCGTTCTATTTTTCATGCTGATGATGCCCAGAATGTTTTCCGGGTTCAATCAGGTTCAATCAGGTTGAGTCAGGTTCAATCAGGTTCAATCAGGTTCAATCAGCTGAAATCAGCTTGAATCAGCTTGAATCAGCTTGAGTCAGGTTCAATCAGGTTCAATCAGCTTGAGTCAGGTTGAGTCAGGTTCAATCAGGTTCAATCAGGTGGTCAGAACATAACACAAACTTGTTCCTATTAACTACTGACAAGTGGTCAACAAGGTGGAAATCACTAAAACCTGCTGCCTGGTAAAGTCTAGAGAATATGACCTTCATGTCTAAAATTAACAATCAGTCTGTCTCTCTGTCTGTCTCTTTCTCTCTCTCTCTGTCTGTCTGTCTGTCTGTCTCTCTGTCTGTCTGTCTGTCTGTCTGTCTGTCTGTCTGTCTGTCTGTCTGTCTGTCTATATCTCTCTCTGTCTGTCTGTCTGCCGGTCTGTCTCACTGTCTGTCTGTCTGTCTCTCTCTAGCCTCGAATGGATCAGTATTTCAATCAGATGGAGAAGATCGTCAAAGAGCGGAAGACGTCGTCTCGGATCCGGTTCATGTTACAGGATGTGATCGACTTGAGACTGGTGAGTGTGTTGTAGAGACTCATTGATCTGTGAAACCTCCTGGAACATGATGTTGGACATTCTGAACATTTTCTGCTACTTGTAATCTGAATGAATCCTCACAGCTTCACGCAGACTGGCGGTGTTGAACAAACCTGAAGCACATCCACACTTCTACTAAACTAAAACCATCTGTTTGTGTTTTCCATCTCTCCTAGTGTATCTCTGACCCCAGAGCTGCAGGACCCAAACCCGTCATTATTATTATTGCTATTATTAATATTAATATTAATATCATCACTAATAATGACAACAACATAATTGTATTTTTTAATTATAAGTATCAGTCTGGTAGAGATTACAGCGGTGGTTGTACAACTGTCCTCTCTCTCTTCTCTCCTACTGTCTCTCCTCCCACCCTCTTTCTGCCCACCTCTCCTCTCTTCCTCCTCTCTCTCCTCACCCCAACCGGTCGAGACAGAAGCTCCGCCCACAACTGAGTCTGGTTCTGTCAGAGATTTCTTCCTGTTAAAAGGGAGTTTTTTCTCTCCACCGTCGCCAAGTGCTTTGCTCATTGTGGGATTTGTTGGGTTTTCCCTGTAATATTGTAATATTGACCTCACTATGTAAAGTGCCTTGAGACAATGTATGTTGTGATATGGCGCTATACAAATAAAATTGAATTGAATTGAATCTCTGTCCAATCAGAAGTGACCTCGGTCATGTGACCATTCAAGGATTTCGTGTTTCATTGACCGTAGTTGAGTGGGGACTGATGAGAACCGTTTCATTTTAATGACTCATATTCTCTGTGCTGTAACTTCAATTGGCTTCGATAAAGAACAAAGAAATCCGGTTGATGCGTAATGATTCAGGTTCAAAGTCATTGTGGTTCTTTTCAGCACAACTGGGTTTCCAGAAGAGCCGACCAGGGTCCGAAAACCATTGAGCAGATCCACAAGGAGGCGAAGATCGAAGAGCAAGAGGAACAGAGGAAAGTGCACCAGCAGCTGCTCTCCAAGGACAACAAGAGACGTCCAGGTGAATCCGTCTGAATCCTCTCCCACTTGTTCACCTACACTACGTCTTCTTGTACCGCAGCAAAACACAATGTCACTGTGTATATAATGAACTAATTTTAAACCTGGTTCCCTGTTTGTGTCTTCACAGATCAGAGAGAGCAGCGAGAGCAGCGAGAGCAGCGAGAGCAGCGCGCTCCGAGAGAAGAGACCTGGAACACAGTGCCCATGACAAAGAACAGCAGAACCATCGACCCCTCCAAGATCCCAAAGATCTCCAAGGTGGGACGCTCTGCTCATCTGTCATGTCATCAGAATGATGTCCCACATTCAATTGCTAACATCACTGCACATGAATCATGAATACAATGACATGGTCAGCAGGCGGTTCATTTTTTTACATGCAAACATGTATGATTTAAAAACTGGGACCAGAACCAGAACTCTGCAAGTGTGTGTCTTTTACTGGATTCGCATAGAAAAGGGAGGAGGGGGGTCGTCGTCATGTGACCAGTTTGTCTTTTTCTCCCTCGCCACTGCTTCATGTTCACAGCTGACAACTGTTTATGATCCATCACAACTGGACTGATCTACTTTACATATTCAGTTGTCAGGATCTGAGGTACTGCAGTAACGAGCTCCCCCTGCTGGATGCGTTCTGTCATGTTTCACTGAGCTGTTGGGGCAAAGGTCAGCCTGTATGATGGATAAAGTCATGTGCTGGTACTTGACCTTGATGAACTTTGCAGAATTCAACCAATGCTTGATAAAGACGCGTATTTCTTCCTCTGCCGGACATTGTCAGAAATCAAAGGAGAGAAAATGCTCTGAATCCTGAAGCGCCTTTTCTTAAACATTTCTCTCTCTGCAGCCTCAAATGGACGAGAAGATCCAGTTGGGCCCACGGGCTCAAGTCACATGGGTAAAGGGCAGCAGCGGAGGAGCCAAGGCCAACGACTCGGGTGAGTGTGGAAGAGGAGCTGGAAATTATTTCTCTTGACATGTAAACATCATGTACAGTGTAATGACTCGGGTGGAGGAGTATGATCCACGTCACTACTGTAGATTTTCTGGTCCTTTTTTATACTAGTGTCTCATACAACTTATTTTATCTGTTACAGAACTGTCTCGTACAGCTGGTCTCAACCGTTACTCTGCACTGCAGTCCACGCCTTCGCCTCAGGCCACCGCCCCGACACAGAACCTAGACTTTGACTCCAGGAGAACTCTGGGAAGGTACGAGACGAGATCACTGTCGGTTTGTTTTCTCTGATCTCAGCGGAGGGTAATGTTGTGGTTCTGACCTTCTGTCTGCAGGATCTTTAAAGGCCTCATTATCTAGTTTCCATTCAACTTGGAAGAAATATTAGTGTTGGATTCTTCTGGTTGCAGTTGGTGATAAAGATTTTATTCCAGCTTTTCTCAGACTACATTCAAACTAATTTGTTTTTGTTTTAAAACGGCAGTGAGCCACAACCCTTTTATTAATGAACTGAAAATGTATATCACATGATCAGTCATGTACTCGGTCATGTGGTGTTAACAGGAAGCAGATTGTTTACTCTGCAGTCGGTTGCCTAGTTACAGAAAATACTACAAACGAGAAACAGTGGTGAAGAGTAAGAGCAGGGATTTCATTTGCTGGACAGAAAGTGTTTACAACGTTTTCCTTCACTGGTCGTCGGGTCACGACTGATGAGAACCAATCAGGAAGCGGATGTGGGTGACTACATCATGTAGCTGCTCAGACAGAGCAGGTGATGTGACGTAGTGTGGATGTGGCCTCCTTGCCGACTCTCAGTTGTTCGTTTGCTCTCTCTCTCCTGGCAGTCGCAGCAGTTCAGGCAGAGAGCGCAGCGAGAAGCCACTGATCTCTGCGGTGCCGTCAGCGCGGCCCGGCCCTTTCATCAGGGGAAGCAGCGTGAAGGAGCTGCTGGAGACTCAAACCCCAGAGGAGCCGCGAAGAGACCGAGAGGGAGCCAAGCCCCGTAGACCGAGCGTCACCGAGGACAAGACGGAGCCGGAGCACAGCAAAGTCCGAGACGCTGGTGAGACACACCGACGGCAAACTCTGAAACAGAGTTTATTTATATCTATACAACACTGCTACATAACTAACTATAACTATATTTATATCTAAATCGATATATTTATATCTATATAACACTGTTACATTACAACTATCTATATCTATATATCTATCGAACACTGTTTACGTTGCTGCACAATCATTTCCCCTGATTGTCGTCTTCATCAACAACATTAGAAATCTTTTCCTTTTGGGGAGAAAGTAAAATGTTGAGTTCATATGAATTATTGGTTGAGGAAGGTTCAGTAAATTACATAATATCACGTTTCTCATCTGACCATAATTGTTTTACATTACTCATGTTCACATTAAAACATTAATATCTTCATTTTAATTTCTTTTACTTGTACTTGCTCAGTGTTGGTCCAGAAGTGACATCAGGAGGATTTTTTTCTGAGCTGTGGCTCTTAATGACACGATGTATTAATATATTCAGTGAAATGAAAATAAACCGACGGACACTGTTGTGACTCTGTTTCTGTTCCACAGTGAAACCTGAGCCCGTGGTGCCGACGCCAGACCGACCCGCTCTGTTGGAGGACGAGATCGAGAGGAAGTCCAAGTCCATCATCGACGAGTTCCTGCACATCAACGACTACAAGGTGCCGATGTTCAGTAGAGGAGTTCACTGATGTCTAGATGCATCTAGATTTCGTCTGTAATGATGTTTCTACTTTGAATCTGCGTCTTTTGTTTCAGATGCATTGAATGAAATACTATGATAATTCATAAATAGTTTTTAATATGTAGAACGTGTCCTGTGTGTGTGTGTTTTCCTGCAGGAGGCCATCCAGTGTGTGAACGAGCTGGACTTGGGTTCTCAGCTGCACAGGTTCGTCCGTGTCGGGGTGGAGTCGACTCTGGAGCGGAGTCAGATCACACGAGACCACATGGGTCAGCTCCTCTTCCAGCTGCTGCAGCAGGGAATCCTGCCCAGAGACCAGTTTTACAAAGGGTCGGTTCAATTCATATTTGGAAAGTTAACCCGGTTAATAAATGTAATGGATTCAGTCAAGTAAGTCAAAACCTTTAAATGCAGTCGGAACATGTAAATACAGGCGTTTTTGTGTTTGTTAAATGACAAATGAATAAACTTTTCTGCTTGATGGAGGTTGGTTCTGAAATACTGTCATATTTATTTTTTTAACATAAACTGAGGCTAATCTTCCAGTAAATATTATAATTCAGTTTCACTCCCGGTCTGAACTTTGTCAACAACTCTCCAACTTGAACGCTTTATTATTTTATTATTATTATTTTTATTATTATTGAAGACATCAGATATAAATAACCTCCACTGTGTCCTCGTCCTCAGGTTCGCAGACACGCTGGAGCAGGCTGACGATATGTCGATCGACATTCCTCACATCTGGTTGTACCTGGCCGAGCTGCTCAGCCCCATGTTGAGGGAGGGGGGCTTCTCTATGAGAGAGCTCTTCAGGTGCAGAGACCTCGTTCATTCACTCACTCACTCACTCACTCACTCGTTCACTCACTTACTCAGTCATTCACTCAGTCACACGGAGGTTAAGACCTTTGTTCACAGTGTCTCAGAATATTCTGCTCCTCAGGTTTAATGTGACCTCATCTGTCGTCTGTTTGTTTTCAGTGGATTAAATAAACCTTTGCTTCCTGTGGGAAGAGCTGGGATCTTAATTTCTGAAATCCTGCACATACTATGCAAACAAATGGTGAGTAACATTTAATAAACTCTGTTCTGTACATGAAAAACAATACATCCAGATTATATAGTGATATTGTTTATTGATTCACTGCAGATGAGTTCATTATTAAGTCAGTGCCATTTTTATAATTATATGATAATTCATAGAAACCAGTTAAAAGGACTAATGAAGATTTGAAGCCTCACTCAAAGTAAATCACTCAATTTCATTTCCGTCTGTAAAAGATATTTTTTCCACTCTCATCCTCAGAGTCATCGGAAGGTGGCGTGTCTGTGGAGAGAATCTGGTCTCAGCTGGACCGACCTCCTGCCAGAGGACGAGGACATCCAAGACTTCATCACACAGCAGGTCGGTTGTGAGGAAACATCATCCATCATCCATCCATTAGCTCTATGAAAACTCCTTTCATCATTCTTCCTCCTCTTTCCTTTTCCCCTTTCATCATCTTCCTCTCGTCTGGACACAAACAGAACCTCCAGTTTGTTCAGGCAGACGGTTCCAGCCCGGAGGAGGTTCTGTCTAAGAGGACGTTGTCTCCAGAGGAGCTGAGGCGGCAGCTGGAGCGCCTCCTCCTGGAGGACTTGGCCAGTGACGAGAAGATCTTCGACTGGGTGGAGGTAGGACATCATCAGACTCAAGGACACTAAATTACACAGATTAGTGACTGTTGCTGCCATGGCAACAATGGACATGAAAACGCAAATGTTGCTCTGGACATTGTCCTGAACTTTTCCTTCCATCTCCCTCGAGACATTTCCAGAAAATGTCCGAGTGAGTTTCCTGCTGTGAAACTCTCACAGCGGCGAGTGGACATGTTCATGTCCCGCCTCCTGAATGTTCTGGTGAATTGACCCATTAGGTTAAATAATTATGAATAAAATAATCATTTATTTTCAGGAAAAGCCTCGATTCCATTTTTCATACCAGAGATTATCCACATTGTCCATATTCTTCTTGGTGCATCACTCGTGACCAGAAGACGCTTGTGTTTTGGGAGTTTGATATTTAAAGAATTTACCTCAGGAGTTCTGTTCTGTTCCTCGGTGGCGTCCCCGCTCAACTGAACCATGTGACTTTGTTTCTCAGGCGAACCTGGACGAGTCTCAGATGAGCTCGTCTCCTTTCCTGAGGGCGTTGATGACGGCTGTGTGTAAGGCAGCAGTGAAAGGTCTGATTTAATTTTATATTATATTATATATATATATATTATTATACATTGACTCTCCTCCTCCTTTCACAACTGGTTCTATTATATATTATATTATATCATATATTGACTCTCTTCCTCTTACCACTGATTCTATTATATTATATTATATTATATATTGACCCTCCTCCTCTCACCACTGATTCTATTATATATTATATTATATATAATATTATATATTGACTCTCATCCTCTCTCACCACTGATTCTATTATATATATTGTAATATATATTGACTCCTCCTCTCACCACTTATTCTATTTTATATAATATTACATTATATTATATATTGACCCTCCTCCTCTCACCACTGAATCTATTATATATTATATTATATATATAATATTATATATTGACTCTCCTCCTCTCTCACCACTGATTCTATTATATATATTGTAATATATATTGACTCCTCCTCTCACCACTGATTCTATTTTATATAATATATATTATTTATTGACTCCTCCTCTCTCTCAGATGATAACAGCTCCTGTCGAGTGGACACGACCCTCATCCAGAGGCGACTGCCCGTGTTACTCAAGTACCTGAACTCGGACACCGAGCGACAGCTGCAGGCACTTTATGCACTTCAGGCTCTGATCGTCGGCCTCGATCAGCCTCCCAGTGAGTCACTGGGGTTCTGGACGTTTCAGTCTGCTCACATGATCTTCATCAGCAGATCGACTTTGACTTGTTATCATTTTCACATTTCTGTTTTCTTCTGAGAGGGTTAGGGATAACCACTTCAAAGAGTTGAGACCTTGACCATGAATATTAGTATCAATGCATTTCACAACAAAATTACAACTACGTCATTTAAGGAGTATCATTCAAACTCAGAAGCACCTTTATATATATTGATTAATGATTAATCGACTAATCGCTGCTGCTCTGGTTGATCCATCTGTTTTCTGTTCCTTATCTGAAAAAATCACATTAGTTTAATTCATCACATTATCAGGAATTATTGTTATAAACTTCCAGAAGATTATTGTCGGTGATATTGTTTCTTTTCCATCAAACTGTATGATGGTGATGAACAGGTGTTAGTTTAGAGAAGAGCTACTGTACGTTAGCTGTCTACGACACACACACACACATCTTTATTACCGTTGACCTAACAGTCTGATTTTCTCACAGACCTTCTCCGGATGTTCTTCGACTGTCTGTACGACGAGGACGTGATCTCCGAAGACGCATTCTACAAGTGGGAGACAAGCAAAGACCCGGCGGAGCAGCTGGGGAAGGGCGTGGCCCTCAAGTCTGTCACTGCCTTCTTCACGTGGCTGCGGGAGGCGGAGGAGGAGTCGGAGGATAATTGACGAGAGCGGACAAAGGACATGACGTAGTAGAACTACATCCGTGAGCAGGACCACATGTTTACGGCTGGAATTCTTTTTCTGCGGTACGGTTCTGAAACCATTTTGAGTTTGGATTCCAACGGCGGAAGCACTAAATACCTGTATTATACATAGAAAATATTTTTGTTTTAAATTTTAACTTACTTTTCTTTTGTTACTTTATAAGAAGAGACTTAAGATACATAGGTTCTGGACTCTTTAATTTATTATTTTTTTAAGGACTGCAAATATAAAAGTTATTTAAAATTTGCAGATGCTCACAACAACAGAACAGAAATAACAATATAATTAATTATAATAACAAAATAATAATTGAAATAATTCGCCTCCCTGGACTCGACACTGTTTGGTTTAAAACAGGGTCATGACGAAAGGGAAGCGGATATCAGAGATCTGTCCGTGTTGTTGAGCTCTACCAACCAGGAGCCTCGGCCGGTTCTGCGTTGATACATGTACATACACCACTCCAGAGGTCAGTGAACTGTGCGAACAAACTAAGAGCAAAGATGCAAGTTCAAAAAGCAAATGGCCGCGTTCGCCGAACAAGAAACGCTTGTAATACTTGAGCTCCACAGAGCAGAGCAGGTTCAGTGCTTGTAAATACATTAAAGACAAAAAGGTTTAAAAACACAGATTCTGATGATTTCTTCTTTCAATGGTCCAACAGAATGTGTGTGTGCGTTTGTGTGTCTGTGCGTGCGTGTCAGTGTGTGCGTGGAGCCGATTCAACTGTGTACATGTGTGTGCACGCACGCGTGCGTGCATGTTTGTGTGTGTCTTTGTGTGTGTGGAGGCAATACAACAGAGTGTGTGTGTGTGCACGCACACGTGCGTGCATGTTTGTGTGTGTGGAGGCAATACAACAGAGTGTGTGTGTGTGCACGCACACGTGCGTGCATGTTTGTGTGTGTCTGTTTGTGTGTGTGGAGGCAATACAGCAGTGTGTGTGCGTGTGTGTGTAATGAATAAAGACTGTTGCAGCTGTAGATGAAACAATGATTTTGTTGTAATGTTTTCTTTGTGTATCTACACTTGTGTACTGAACAGTGAACGTTGAGAGACAAAGATCCACCGCTGATGTCGAGAGTTGAACCTCTTCACACGTTACTTTGGTTCCATTAACTTCAAAATTTCTGTATATAATGTTTCTTTAATTACAGTTTTCTGACTATTCAAAGTAAATGAATTTGAATATGTCGTTCTACTGGAGCCTGAACCACGAACAAGTGACTGTGCACCAAAGACCAAAGGATTTTCTCCATCACACTCGAGTCAACATCTTGTAATCCAACGACAGTGTGTTTGAAATTTGTTCCACTTCAGATTAATATTGTGTATTTTGGCCCTTCATAATCCATCTAGTGTTAATCCATTGTTTCTGTGACAAGTAGTGAACAACTGTCCATCACGGAGAAGATAACTTTCAAAAACTAACTTGACAAAAGCCCTTAATAGGGTTTTCTGTCAATCAATGAATCAGATAATCACGTCTATTTCTAGGTGAATCAGGGCTTTCACTTTCAACTAAAAGTATTGAATTCAGTTTCCCGTGTAGAACTAAACTCCCATGAGCCCGGTTCTGTGGGTTGAGATGTGATAACTGGTGATAACTGGTTTACTGTGATTGAAATGAGCTGCTCGGGTTGTTGACTAATTATCAGCTTGGGTCAAATATGAACTTGTTAGAAAGATTACATAGTTACCATGTTAACAGAGTCTCAACCTTGTGTTTAACTTAGTCATTTTAATATTCAAGAGTTGTTTTAACCTTTATTCTTACAATACGTCAGTCATATTTAAGATTGTACAATTCACAAAACCTGAAAACTGAGCAAGTATCAAATATCAGGCAAATGGAAAATTACAAGATGCAATAAAACTAAAATCAAACAAAAGTAAAGGACACTTTAAAAAGGTCCATGAGGAGTTGAGGCTCATAGATATTCATAAAGATATTGAGTCTTTATAATTTTTTTATATAACATTTAGAAATGCAGTAAATACTTGCCAAGTCATTTGAATTGTAACAGTGTTTCATCCGTGCACCACCAGATAAGATGTTCTGGTTCTGATCGGACCTGAGTCAATCACTCTTGTGAGTCCATCACTGTACTTAAGTGTAGATGTGATTCCATAGCTCTTCTTTAGTGTAGATCTGATTCCATAGCTCTTCTTTAGTGTAGATGTGATTCCATAGCTCTTCTTTAGTGTAGATGTGACTCCATCGCTGTACTTTAGTGTAGATGTGATTCCATAGCTCTTCTTTAGTGTAGATGTGACTCCATCGCTGTACTTCAGTGTAGATGTGACTCCATAGCTCTTCTTTAGTGTAGATCTGATTCCATAGCTCTTCTTTAGTGTAACTGTGATTCCATAGCTCTTCTTTAGTGTAGATGTGACTCCATCGCTGTACTTTAGTGTAGATGTGACTCCATAGCTCTTCTTTAGTGTAGATGTGACTCCATCCCTGTACTTTAGTGTAGATCTGACTCCATCACTGTACTTAAGTGTAGATCTGACTCCATCGCTGTACTTTAGTGTAGATGTGACTCTGACTCCATCCCTGTACTTTAGTGTAGATGTGACTTTGACTCATCACTGTACTCTAGTGTAGATGTGACTCCATCGCTATACTTTAGTGTAGATGTGACTCCATCGCTGTACTTTAATGTAGATGTGACTGACTCATCCCTGTACTTTAGTGTAGATGTGACTCCATCGCTGTACTTTAGTGTAGATGTGACTCCATCGCTGTACTTTAGTGTAGATGTGACTCTGACTCATCGCTGTACTTTAGTGTAGATGTGACTCTGACTCATCGCTGTACTTTAGTGTAGATCTGACTCCATCCCTGTACTTTAGTGTAGATGTGACTACATCGCTGTACTTTAGTCTAGATGTGACTCTGCCTCATCCCTGTACTTTAGTGTAGATGTGACTCCATCGCTGTACTTTAGTGTAGATGTGACTCCATCCCTGTGCTTTAGTGTAGATGTGACTCTGACTCATCCCTGTACTTTAGTCTAGATGTGACTCCATCGCTGTACTTTAGTGTAGATGTGACTCCATCCCTGTACTTTAGTGTAGCTATGACTCCATCGCTGTACTTTAGTGTAGATGTGACTCCATCCCTGTACTTTAGTGTAGATGTGACTCCATCGCTGTACTTTAGTGTAGATCTGACTCCATCCCTGTACTTTAGTGTAGATGTGACTCCATCCCTGTACTTTAGTGTAGATGTGACTCTGACTCATCGCTGTACTTTAGTGTAGATCTGACTCATCACTGTACTTTAGTGTAGATGTGACTCTGACTCATCGCTGTACTTTGGTGTGTATGTGACTTTGACTCATCGCTGTACTTTAGTGTAGATGTGACTCCATCGCTGTACTTTAGTGTAGATGTGACTCCATCGCTGTACTTTAGTGTAGATGTGACTCCATCGCTGTACTTTAGTGTATATGTGACTCCATCGCTGTACTTTAGTGTATATGTGACTCCATCGCTGTACTTTAGTGTATATGTGACTCCATCGCTGTACTTTAGTGTATGTGACTCCATCGTTGTACTTTAGTGTAGATGTGACTCTGCCTCATCGCTGTACTTTAGTGTAGATCTGACTCAATCCCTGTGCTTTAAGTGTAGATGTGACTCTGACTCATCCCTGTACTTTAGTCTAGATGTGACTCCATCGCTGTACTTTAGTGTAGATGTGACTCCATCCCTGTACTTTAGTGTAGATGTGACTCTGACTCATCGCTGTACTTTAGTGTAGATGTGACTTTGACTCATCACTGTACTCTAGTGTAGATGTGACTCCATCGCTATACTTTAGTGTAGATGTGACTCCATCGCTGTACTTTAATGTAGATGTGACTCTGACTCATCCCTGTACTTTAGTGTAGATGTGACTCCATCGCTGTACTTTAGTGTAGATGTGACTCCATCGCTGTACTTTAGTGTAGATGTGACTCCATCCCTGTACTTTAGTGTAGATGTGACTCCATCGCTGTACTTTAGTGTAGATGTGACTCCATCCCTGTACTTTAGTGTAGATGTGACTCCATCCCTGTACTTTAGTGTAGATGTGACTCTGACTCATCGCTGTACTTTAGTGTAGATGTGACTCCATCGCTGTACTTTAGTGTAGATGTGACTCTGACTCATCGCTGTACTTTAATGTAGATGTGACTCCATCGCTGTACTTTAGTGTAGATGTGACTCCATCCCTGTACTTTAGTTTAGATGTGACTCCATCGCTGTACTTTAGTGTAGATGTGACTCTGACTCATCGCTGTACTTTAGTGTAGATGTGACTCCATCCCTGTACTTTAGTGTAGATGTGACTCTGACTCATCGCTGTACTTTAGTGTAGATGTGACTCCATCCCTGTACTTTAGTGTAGATGTGACTCTGACTCATCGCTGTACTTTAGTGTAGATGTGACTCCATCCCTGTGCTTTAGTGTAGATGTGACTCCATCCCTGTACTTTAGTGTAGATCTGACTCCATCGCTGTACTTTAGTGTAGATGTGACTCCATCGCTGTACTTTAGTGTAGATGTGACTCCATCCCTGTACTTTAGTGTAGATGTGACTCCATCGCTGTACTTTAGTGTAGATGTGACTCCATCCCTGTACTTTAGTGTAGATGTGACTCCATCCCTGTACTTTAGTGTAGATGTGACTCTGACTCATCGCTGTACTTTAGTGTAGATCTGACTCATCACTGTACTTTAATGTAGATGTGACTCTGACTCATCCCTGTACTTTAGTGTAGATGTGACTCCATCGCTGTACTTTAGTGTAGATGTGACTCCATCGCTGTACTTTAGTGTAGATGTGACTCCATCCCTGTACTTTAGTGTAGATGTGACTCCATCGCTGTACTTTAGTGTAGATGTGACTCCATCCCTGTACTTTAGTGTAGATCTGACTCCATCGCTGTAATTTAGTGTAGATGTGACTCTGACTCATCGCTGTACTTTAGTGTAGATGTGACTCCATCGCTGTACTTTAGTGTAGATGTGACTCCATCCCTGTGCTTTAGTGTAGATGTGACTCCATCCCTGTACTTTAGTGTAGATCTGACTCCATCGCTGTACTTTAGTGTAGATGTGACTCCATCGCTGTACTTTAGTCTAGATGTGACTCCATCCCTGTACTTTAGTGTGGATGTGACTCCATCCCTGTACTTTAGTGTAGATGTGACTCCATCCCTGTACTTTAGTGTAGATGTGACTCTGACTCATCCCTGTACTTTAGTGTAGATGTGACTCTGACTCATCGCTGTACTTTAGTCTAGATGTGACTCCATCGCTGTACTTTAGTGTAGATGTGACTCTGACTCCATCCCTGTACTTTAGTGTAGATGTGACTCTTCGCCGCCATGACAGTGGGAATCCTCCTCCGACGTGACGCCGTGACGTCACCAACGGTCGTAATGGGGCGGGGCTCGTCAATAGAAATCTAAATAAAGGATCGTGCAGAAACTGACTCTGAAGTCTCACTTTGCTCCACAAGTCAGAGGTAAGTTCGTGTCCGAGCGGCGGATCGAGCGCGACGCGGCTCCGGGTCTCGACTCTTTATTTGATCCGTCGAGCGCGACGCCATCACTCAGTGAACCCACGGACAAAATGGCGAAATTGACGAAAATGTCTCGCAGCTCATCTTCTGTGAATGAAAATGGAGGCGGTTGAATGTGTCGGTGGAGGCGCAGGTCGCCGCCTCGACGCTGTCGATGAAAAACAAACGCACCTTTTATTCTTCTGTTCGACTTTAACGTCTCAATGAATGAACGTGTCTTCACGCGCACATGCAGCAGAACGGGCCTCGAACCAGACGCGGATCCCGCTGCTGCTCAGATCCATCTCGTTCTCTCCGGCAGATTCACCTCGTGATGCCGATCCGCCGAGCAGCTGCGACCCCCACCCCGGAGAAGGGCCCCTCTGCCGCCGCAGAGAAAGGTGAGGCCGTCCGCTACCTGAGCGACCCTGAACGCACCACCGTGCACTACCTGAGCTACAATACCCTGAACGCACCATCGACCCCCCCACACACACACACATACCCTGAGCTACAATACCCTGAACGCACCATCGACCCCCCCCCCCCCACACACAAACATACCCTGAGCTACAAGACCCTGAACGTACCATCGTCCACTACCTGAGCTACAATACCCTGAACGCACCATCGACCCCCCCCCCCACACACACACATACCCTGAGCTACAAGACCCTGAACGTACCATCGTCCACTACCTGAGCTACAATACCCTGAACGCACCATCGACCCCCCCCCCCCCCCCCACACACACACACACATACCCTGAGCTACAAGACCCTGAACGTACCATCGTCCACTACCTGAGCTACAATACCCTGAACGCACCATCGACCCCCCTCCCACACACACCCTGAGCTACAAGACTGTGTGTGTGTGTGTGTGTGTGTGTGTGTGTGTGTGTGTGTGTGTGTGTGTGTGTGTGTGTGTGTGTGTGTGTGTGTGTGTGTGTGTGTGTGTGTGTGTGTGTGTGTGTGTGTGTGTGTGTGTGCCCGCCCTTTAACCACATTCGTATTCACACCTGAGATAAAGATAAAGTGTCACAATCAAACCTCTGGCGTTTTTAAACGATACAACAGAAGATTATTTTTCATAAATGTCAACACTGATTTACTGGATGTTTTATTGTAGATGTTGTGTTGATGCCTCGTTCTGGAGCTCGTGGTCCCGTGAGACAGACGATGAAGGGATGCGTCCAGAGGTGTATATTACCTGTATCTACCTGTCTCCCCTCAGAGCCTGAAGCCTCCTCCGAGGAGTCGCCCTCTGCTGACGAGGCGCAGGCGGCATCTTCTGCTGCGGCTGCCGAGGTGGAGGAGGGCGAGGGCGAGACGCCGGGCGAGACGGAGCCCACGGAGAACGGAGAGAAGACCGACGGAGGAGCCGAGGAGGAGAGAGGAGGCGAGGGGGCGGAGAAGAAAGAGTGAGTTTCACCAGAGAGCGAGTGGGCAACTCTGAACACTGCGATATTTCACTTTGATAGTTTCTAATATCCTTCCCTCCGCCCGAGGTCACAGTCAGACAGATGTTGTCAGACAGATGTGTCTCTGTCCAGGAGGAGCGGACGTGAACAAAGTCCACTGTGCTACTGTACATGTCAGAATGATGCTCAGATCTTTTTTTTGTTGTCCCACCCTTTTAAAAGTATCAAAGCTCTTCAGTTTAGTTGTCGGTGATCAAATAGTTGTCCGTTCAAAAGAGTAAACCTTTTTTAACCAATTGTCCAAATAAAAACCCAAATCTTCACTGAGTTCCAGCTGAAGTGTAGAACAGTGAACATTCCTACTCCTCTTTTCACAGACCGCACAAAGCAAACATTTTCTTTTCTGTACATAGAAATTCAGTCGGGCTCAAATTCTTCTGCTGCTCATTAAGTCAGATGTTCTGAAACTTCCTTTTGTCTTTCCCGTCGGTGACAAACGGACAAAGTGACAAATGCAAGGACTGCGCGGCTGGACAGTGCGCGACACACTGCTATGTTCTCCTACTAAGGTGAGGATGTGATAAAGATCAGGGTAAAAACGATCACAGTGAAATATCGCTTCTACAGAATCAGACCCGTCACTGAACGTGTCTCGCTCCCTTCAGGTTAAAGGACGGCTACAAGTACGAGAAGGCCAAAGTGAAGAAGGTGAAGAGGACGATTCCTGCGTGGGCGAGCGTCGCTGCCAACAAGAAGCTTCCTGTCTCCAACTTCGCGGGGACTCAGAACAAAGTGGACAACATCCTGATTGAAGCGATCACAGTGTGTATATTATTTAAAATATATTAGTCTTTATGTACTTTTTTTTATTTTATTGTTTTGTGTGATTACGTGGCCGTTTTCTTTTCAGTCGTGTAACGACAAATCTGGCGTCTCGTACCAGTCTGTCATGAAATATATTGTGAAAAAATACCCGGACATGGATCTGGACAAGAAGAAGTTCCTGATCAAGAAAGCGATGAAGAAACACCTGGAGAGAGGAACCATCAAACAGGTAGAGTTTGACTTTGATGATTCTTATGTAGGACCATAAATCAAAGTGTCTCGATTTGATCAGCTTCTTGTTTCTGTCTCCGAGCAGCTGAAGGGAAAAGGCCTTTCGGGAACCTTCGCCATGGGGAAGCCATCGGCCTCGTCCAAGGTACGTTACAGCAGATGTAGTGTAGATATTAATATCCATCCAGGAAGGTTGGGCCTCATGCGAGAACATGTTTGTTTCGTCCTAAATTTGTCTAACATTTGTTCGTACGATTTCATCAATCGCTTCTATCTTCAGAAAAGTGTATACATGATGAAAGTTAACTGAGCAAGTCTGAAAACTCATCTCAAGGAGAAACCTCCAGCAGGAGATCTTACAGGTGTAACCTGACCCTAATGTTAGTGTTATCATCATCATCATCATCATCACCACGTGTGTTTCAGAAATCTGCTCAGAAGCTGGAGCCTCTGGGCGACGCTCTTCCTCTGATCATCACTCGGCTCTGTGAGCCCAAAGAGGCTTCGTACAACCTGATCAAGAAATACCTGGAGCAGCACTTCCCCGGCCTCAACATCGAGAACAGGTACAACTCAACAACGTCACTCTGAGGTTTCACCAGAGGCTCCGTGGGTTTGTCAAGTTATTGATTGATTGATCCTCAGGCCAGACGTCCTGAAGGCAGCGTTAGTGAGGGCGGTGGAGAAAGGACAACTGGAGCAGATCACTGGAAAAGGAGCCAGAGGAACTTTCCAGGTAAAGCTCTTTAATTCACGACCGACCAGTTGGGTGGTAAACCAGTACCAGTGACCCACTTCACTAACCACCAGTGACCCACTTTGCTAACCAACAGTGACCACCAGGGGGGGTTCAGGCCCGCGAGCTGAACACAAATGCTTGTGAGTGTTTTTTACCCTTGCTGCGTGGATCTGCTCTCTTGCGAGTTTTGAAACTAAACTAACGACTTCTAAAGATGACGGACAATCGACGTGACATCTCATATATTTTATTTGATACTTTTAAAGCTTTTAAATGCTGAGTTTGACCTCAATGGGGTAAAGGTCTGGGTTTGTTGTCGTTGGAGACTAAAGGGAACATGAAACAACAACTTTTTTTCGTGTCCCTTAACCACTCCCACTGTCAGATAAATACAAATCTACTGAGCAACCAATCACGTTGAGATCTCTTGGCGTGTTGTGGCCTCAACCAGAGCAGTTTGTTGTATTTTCCTTAGATCTTTCAATTTTACTGCAGTGTATCATTCTGTCGACGGGTTAACGGTGATGGTCTGACTCGTCATGATGTTTGTGACCGTCACAGTTGAAGCGCACTGGTAACCAGGTGCTGCTGAAGGGCGGCACCTTGGAGGACGCCATCACCGCCGCCATCACAGCCATGAACGAACCCAAAACCTGCAGCACCACCACTCTACGCAAATACTTCCTGGATGCTAACAAGGACCGGAAAGAGCATCAGTTAGGTGAGACAGACTCATTGGTACATGTGATCTGAGCAGAGATGTGAGGAACAAAGTACAAACATCATCAGTTCGACCTTTGAACTTGCAGTGAGAAGATTTTTCATTTTCAAAGAACAAACTCTGTGAATCCCCATCTAATGAAAGATTGTTTCCCTCCAGTGGCTCACCTGAGGCGAACCCTGACAAAGTGTAAAGTTCTGGGCTGGATGGAGCAGATCACTGGTCACGGCTTCACAGGGACGTACCAGCTCTCCTTCCCCTTCTACCCGAGGTAAAGTAATGTTCACTTTATTTTCTTCCCTCACTCCTTTAATAACAATCTGCTCATTACAACACACCCAGACATTCTGTAGCCCTAACCCTTCTCCTTTCATGAAAAATGGATCTAATCATGAAATCTTCCTCTACTAATGTGGCAGAGGAGTTATACTGAGTTCGCAACTGAGATAAGAAGAAGAAAATGTCTCTAACGTAGTTTGCTAAAGTCGAGTCAACGGCTTAATTTATGATTCGTCATGTTTTATCTTTCTCCTCAGTCCCACCATCTTGTACCCAGACAAGTTCAAAGAGGCTAACCCTGAAAAGAAAAACGTCGCCCCTCCACCAAAGAGGAGGCGGAAGGTTGAATCTTCTGACGAGCACCAAGAGGAGGAGGAGGAGGAGGAGGAGGAAGAGGAGGAGGAGGATGAAGCTCCGTCCCGAAAGAGGTGGGTTTAAAAGTCTGATCTAGTTCTGTCCATCGTTCATGATGTCTGGTTTGACTTCCTGTGAGAGGAGTTGAGTCTGAACATGAGTAATGAAAACTCGCCTCTACATGATAAGAACCAGACTCTTCATCACATCGTCCTCCATTTCTAAACATTCTGCCATGATGATGTAACTTCGTGATGAATGTGTTTTACAGTCAGCGTGTTGTATTTCAGCAGTCTGCCACCTACATGTGACATCTGTTCACTTTACTCTCAGGAAATCTCAGAAGAGGCCTCCGCCCAAGGCTCGCCGTCTTCCACCAGCCAAAACATCTCGAAGCTCCAGTCAGTCGAAAGCTAAAGGCAGAGGTCGTCCCATCGCCAGGAAGTCTCCGGCCAAGAAAGCCGTGTCTTCAGCAGCCAAGAAGTTTGGAAAGAAACGGTCAACCACAAAGAAGGAATCCACACCGCCACCTAAAGCTACACCTGTCAAGAGAGGAGCTCCTGCAAGGAAGCCCAAAACACCAGCCGTTAAAAAGTTGAACAAAAGGGCGTCGCAGCGACCTGCGTCTAGAGAGTCCTCGCCCGACGAGGCCGCGGTCTCCAAGGAGACAGCACGGAGCGGGTCCAAGCGCTCGAAACCTGAAGAGTCGACCCCCGAGGAGCCTGCTGTGAAAAAGGTGGCGACTAAAAGTGGCTCTAGGAAGCCGGAGCCCGATGAGTCGTCTCCAGAGGAGCCGGTTGTAAAACGAGGGGCGAAGTGCAGCAAGCAGTCGACTCGTAAGTCGAAGAGAGCGAAGAACTGAGCTGCTCTCGAGTCGCAGCTCCGCTTCAGCACTCGCTCTTTTTATTCTCGTTTTCTCCTTTTAACGGAGCAGTAGTTTGTTTTTTTTAAAATTTCTATTGTAGAATAAGAACGTTACGTTATCCTAACATGAAGTTAACTGTACGTCAAGGGTTTCTGAATTTTCCTCTAATCACCATGAGTTGAAGCGATAGTGTAACCGGCTGCGTCAGGGAGGATCCGACGTCTCTGTAACTAGAACCTGTAGTCACTTGAGTTTTCTATCTCCTCCCTCTGTGTCCGGGGGCGTTGAGAAGAATGTTCCTTTTAAATAAACCATGTGGGTACAAGACGTTGATAATATGAATATTTTTAAAATCACAGATTTAAGGAAGTTTAAGTGTGTGTGTGTGTGTGTGTGTGTGTGTGCGAATAAGAAACAGGATGATGATCTTTCAGAACCTGCATGCACGTTTTCCTTCCTTGTGTTGATAAGCTTAAGTTTCCCAAGTCATTAATAAAATGACTATATTTGTAAATTTGCTGTGAACATAATCATTTTATCAAGTGGGTGAATATAACCGACACATGTCATAAAGAGTCTTGGACGAGCAGGTGAAGGAATCTTCACCTGGTGAACCGAGTGACAGAAGAAACCAAACTTTACTATCTGATATCAAATCAAGTTTCACTGTCAAAGTGTAACAATGTGAAAACAATCTCCAGACTTGTGTTGATTTCAACAAGGTTATTCAAGGTGAGTTCCATAAAGCACAGATGTGTCAGCACAGGTTTAGCTGAGCTGCCAATATGATACAAATTAAAAACATTGTCTGAGCAGTGATGGAGATTGAGTTCATCTTCATCTCCACTGGCTACAACTGTAACATTACACTACATGTGTGTTGATGTTACATTTATTAATGTTGATGCACTTTCACGTGTCATATTTACATGATTGGATCATATTTCTTTTCACCGCTGGTTGTGTGTGATATCAGCGGGATGACTTGCGCAATGATGAGGAATGTGATGAGAGAACGGGGGGCGGGTGTTCACACGCTCCTCCCTCCTCCTGGAGCCCCGCCCCCGCCCTGGAGCGGCGCACCTGGACGCGGCAGCAGGTAAAGGTGAGGAAGACTCGGTGTCGACGGTTGCAAAGAAGACGCAGACTGAGCGGAAGAGGAAGAGGCGGCGGTGGAACTGACAAGACAAGTGAGTTTGTGTGATTTCAAATCTTTATCACGACCTTCGGACCGAGCTCCGGTTGAGACGTCGGTCAGGACGGAAACGGTTCGTCGTTAGTTTCGGATTCCGTCCGGAAACACACACCAACACTTCAGCGTCTGAACATAAACGGTCTCAGGTGTGAACAGCGACCTCGACGCTCGGTCCGAACCCTGTTCACTCTGAACGTTCAGCACTTGAGATGTATCTTGATGAATGATGAATCTTTATTGACTGTGGAGATTCTCAGTCATCAGGTCATAGTTGAACCGGGAGCGACTGGACCTGGTTGTGGTTTCTTGAAGACGTTTCTCCTTCATCCAAGAGTCTTGTTCACTTCTGAGTTGTGGTGAATCCAGGAGTTGTAAGTGTATATATGTGTGTATATATACACAAGACTATATGTTGTTTTTAAGTCTCCTGGGAAGAGAGGAAAGGACTTCGTCATCACGAAGATATGAATCTTTGACTACTCGCACTCACCTGTTCACACGGCACCTTATTCCTTGAAACATTCAAACAGAAAAGTGCCTTGAAGCTGTTTTGTCTGTTGATACATTTTCTGATACTTGCACTTTTTTGAGTTATATCTTCATGGTTGAATCTGCACTTATTGTACGTTTCTCTGGACAACAGCATCACAACAGCGTCATCTGAAGGATTGACGTGATTCAACACCTTAGTGGACGATTGTGAATCTCCAGAGATACATTTGAAGCTTGACTGGACTATGACCTTTACTTGTTTTAATCCCACGTTACAGACTGTCAGACTTTAAATTTCCATGACAGTTTATATGTTTTGACAGAGTTGTGATTTACTCATGTTCTCATGTTTTTGTCCTTAGCAGAGAGTCTCTTGTCTGGTTTACATATAAAACCCGGCAGCATGGGTGAAGCCCCAGTGAGAGAAGATGGTTCAGTGACTCGATCAGCAGAGGTAGATCCACAAATGGGATTTTTCTGTTTGAACGAGTGTCCTGTGAGTGTGTTTTTGTTCAACTTGGGTCTTTGCTGTAAAGTATGTGGGCTCGTTTCCTGTGGACGACCGCTGTTTGGACGACCAGATGGAGCAACTGCACTCTCAGCTGAAGTTCGTGAAAGTAAGTCCAGACCCATGTGAGGATCCTTGAAATGATACGATTGTAATGGAAGTGACTACAACTGATGTGTTGGTTGTCCTCAGACATGCAGGAGAACACGACCGGTGTCCCTCAAATTCTCCACCAAAGGTGTGAAAATGTACAACGAGGATGAAACGGTAAGGATGTGATCTGATTACTGTGTTAAAGATTAAAGTTAGTAGTTCATGTAGTTTCATTCTCTGGTTATTCTGTCTTGCGTCCCCGTACTGGTCTGCAGACCCTCCTCATGGCTCACGCCCTGCGCAGGGTCTCTCTGTCCACCGCCCGTCCTACCGATGCCCAGTTTGCCTTCGTCTCCCACAACCCAGGAAGTGCCGACGTCCAACTCTACTGCCATGTCTTTCAAGCAAGGCACGCCAGAGCGGTAAGGAACGTCCAATAACTTTAAGATCATATTACAACTAAAGGTGCAGATGATCGTGGTACTGAAGTCCTTTTCAGAGTCTCCCCCAAAACATAACCATACCTAACTCTACCTGACCCCCACCATCTCTCGTCCTAAATTACATCTCAATTTCACAATCACACGATAAATCCAACATTGATGTTCGATGCCCAAATTCCACCACTTCCACCCACAATCCCGATGGTATAGTTCAGTCATGAATACGTGAAGCTGGTGTTGGAAACTGAGGTCACTGTTTACTGGACATTTCTCTTGAATGGCTGCTGCTTAAGATTGCAAGAAAATATCATCAAAACTGTATTTATGTTATTTACATTGTCAGCTAAGAATCTAGTTCATCAGCTGACACGGAGGTTTCTCTCCTTCAGGCCCAGTTCCTGAACCTGCTGCTGTGCCGCTGTTTCCAGCTGTCGTACTTGGAGAAGCATCCGGACGAGGCCCAGGACGACTCCGTCGGTTCGCTGCCTCGTCGGAACCCGTCACTGCTCAACCACGGCTTCCCGCTCAGCGTCAGCGCCCTGGTGTCTTTCAGGAGAGCCCCTTTCCAGGGGCTGTTGCCAGGCATCAAGGTTTGGATCTTGACATCATCTTCTATCAGTCTATCCCCCTAACCCCCCCTAACCATTATGCTTATTTCTACTCTGTATTGGGATGTTATGGAGCTGATTGGTCAAAGGTCAAGGTCAACAAAAAATATAGGCTGAAAAGACATTTTCCAAAATTGAAAACATTTCTATTTTATTTGTTTAAAATGATTCCGTCAGGGTCATCATGAAGACGTCACACTATATTGAACTATGGACACGACCTAAAGCTCATATAGATTCAAAAAAGTTAAAGAGGTCCAGCTTGCATTTTCATAATCACGTCATTATGAAATGGCATTATTTTGATATTAAGGGTTAGTATTTCTGATTGCGGGTTAGGGTTAATTTAACGAGTTGCACACAGATTTTCTCAGAATTATTTTTCTTTTTTCCCTCACCTTTAGAAAACTCAGAAGTCTTCCGAAAACCCCCAAAGCTGCCATGATGAAGTCTTTCCCACCTCCTCCCCCTCCCTGGTTCGCAAGAAAGCCATCCGCACCAAAGCTCTGTGCTCTGGGGCGTACCGCTCCTTCACTTTCACACCTCTCAAACAGCGTGTTGTCCAGGAGCGCCTGAACGCATCACAAGGTGGGCCAGGTGTTCACAGAGTGCTTTCGAGAATCAGAGAGTTGATTAGGTAAAGTGTGAGGTGATGGCCCCTCGCTCACTGTCTGTTGTGGTGTCAGGTCGTTTTTGTGATAAAGTTGATGTCTTATTTCACGTGGGTCATAAAAAATGTTTTAAAACTTCTCACTCTTCAGTTTTTCCTCACTAATGTTTATTTGACTCGTAGCTTTAACACATCGAAACACAAGCTTTGGTTTTATGGATAATTTTATCACCACTTTCTACTTTTAAAACAACACTTTACCTTCATTGGATGTTTCCCCTCACATGGCTTGTGGATTACCTGAAACTCTGGAATTTAAACAAAAACCCAAATTCACAATGATTTCTTCATATGTGTGAAGCAGAAAAAGCAGAAGGCGAAACAGCAGCGAGGAGATCCCGCGCTCCGAGCCTCGCCGAGACAGAAGAAGCTCTGGCTCGAGCGGTGTGGTGTTGGGCTGGTATCGCAACGTGAGTGTCCCTCCGGCATTTAACACATTTCACTCACAACCTGTTCTTCAGCACCTTGTGATTTCTTCTGAGTAATCCTCTGTGTTTCAGTGACAACAGCTACTCGTTGCTGGCAGATGATGTTCTGGGTTCCTACCTCCTGTGTCCTCATCCTAAAAAACCCTCATGTGGTTCTCTCATCATTCGCGTCCCCTCCGGCCTGAACACCCAACTCATAAAAAACACTCAGACGGGGAAATTCCTGCTCGAGGTGATTGTTTTGTCCAGGCCAAGAGCTGTTGTGGAGACAAAATATTATATCATATTATATTATACTGTCAAATCTATTTTTGAATTATTATTTTTTTTCCCATCACACTGTTTTGATGAAGATATTTGTTTCAAAGACTGTCGACCAATATGTGATATTCCAGACAAATGTTAACCTTTAAAATCAAAACCTCTCGGATACGTTGGCCTTGCAGCTCACACCCCAGTAAAATACATTGTATAAAATATATATATGGCAAGTATTTGGGTTTATGTAGTGAACAACCTCCCATAAAACAGCACTGAGACAAACAAGTGAACTGTTTAATTGATGATGGATTTCTTTGTTCCTTTGTTTTATCTCTTGTGGTAGAAATGCAAGACTGAGTTCATTTCCATAGCTGAGCTGATCGAACACTACACAGAGACTCAGGACGAGCTGCCGAGTCTCCTGAGCTGTGCCAGAGTGAACCACTGTTACGAGTGGGAGGAGACCACCAGCCACCAGCCGGTGAAGTTACACAAGGGCTTCAACAAAGACAAAATTAAAAGTACCTCCAGAAAATGGTTTTAAACCCTGAAACGTGGACTGCCAACGTCTGAGGATCCCGAACACAGAAACCTTTTCTTTCTTTTGCACGTACCTTTTTGTCATTGTTGTGGAGACGCTTCACAAACTATAATCCACCTATTAACAGTGTTGGCACTTAATGTATGTACACAAGTCATTTCGTTGAATGGTACTTCATTGTCAATGATGTAATATTGTGTGCTTGCTGCTTTTGTCTTTCTGTGTGTGTATATATATGTGTGTGTGTATATATATATATATATATGTGTGTGTATGTGTATATATATATATATATATATATATAATTTTTTAAAAGTATTTTTACATGTGCCTGTGGGGCGTCAGGAGTTTATTAGTGTTTTTATTGCATGACTACTGATGATAACTTTAAATGAGTGGAATTGATACCCTCACATTAGTGCCCCCAAAGCTGTTTTTTTCTTACTTTTCTTGCATTGTAAATACATTATGCAAATATATTTTATCGAATTTGATTCTTATTTCCTTTTTGTAGATGAGAAATCATCCACTGAGCTTTTTCTCCTTAAATGTCCAAAAATCTTTTGGAAAAAAAGTTTTCACGCACATTGACGTCAGATTGACAAACTCATTTTTCTTTTATGGAAAAAACAACAACAGTCAAAACATGAGTTTTGACTGTTGTTCAGCAATGATCGGTTGTGTCCAGATCATCACTTCATCACTTACCGTGTCCACGTGCATCAGGCGATGTGGAAGAGTTCAACATGTACATTTCATGTTTGTCTCATTGGTCTGACTCACTGTTGTGTTTCACGACCATGGATCAATGTTGAGATAATTAACCCGACAACTTGCAGTGGAGTTACGGTTTTAGGGTTAAAGACACGGGGGGGAAGTTTCAAATAGAGAAGTGGACCGATCATGAAAAACTGAAATAAAGAGAAACAAGGAACGGAATCAGGAGATGTTAGTTTGATTGAGATCCGTCTGTTCCATTTTCTGATACTAAGAATTTAATTTTATTGTTATTTTTGTTTCTTTGCGAGCTGACTGTAGTTTACACTCCAAAACAGTAGGTGGCAGCAATGCACCTTGAGGCTGGTTGCCGGAAGCAGCAGCAGCAGAAGAAGAAGAGGAGAGTCGGTTCATTGTTTGGCTCAGTCAGCTGAAGTCAGTCGACACAAGGTGAAGAAACAAACCAACTTGGACCTTTGTCACAGAATCGAATGTCCTTGGCCGCTGGTCGATTTGTAACCGGACAGGAAGTAGAATTTACTTAAGGAATTTCGGATGTAAACCGCCTGAATATCCTTAAGTTAATGTTCATGCTAACATGCTAAAGCTAGCAGATGACACGATAAAGCTAACTGCGTTGATTTGTTTGTGTCCGGACAGAAACATGTTCACTGACGTCATGACGGTCTCGTCCTGCTTCATGTCAAGTGACTTCACGTGAAACTGTTTCTCTCTTGTTACGAGCTCAGTCCCCGGATTGTTCCAGCGGAGTTTAGAGTTCAGCACAAAGGAAACTAAACAAAGAAATGTCCCTGTCACGTGTTTCAGAGTTTCACTGTCTGTCACGTGTTTCAGTGTCTGTCACGTGTTTCAGAGTTTCAGTCTCTGTCACGTGTTTCAGTGTCTGTCACGTGTTTCAGAGTTTCAGTCTCTGTCACGTGTTTCAGTGTCTGTCAGGTGTTTCAGTCTCTGTCAGGTGTTTCAGTCTCTGTCAGGTGTTTCAGTCTCTGTCAGGTGTTTCAGTCTCTATCACGTGTTTCAGTCTCTGTCAGGTGTTTCAGTCTCTGTCAGGTGTTTCAGTCTCTGTCAGGTGTTTCAGTCTCTGTCAGGTGTTTCAGTCTCTGTCACGTGTTTCAGTCTCTGTCAGGTGTTTCAGTCTCTGTCACGTGTTTCAGTCTCTGTCAGGTGTTTCAGAGTTTCAGTCTCTGTCGGGTGTTTCGGTCCCCGTCGGGTGTTTCAATCTCTTGTCAGTTGTTTCAGTGTTTAAGTCTCTGTCGGGTGTTTCAGTCCCTGTTGGGTGTTTCCTGAACCCAGACTCTCGTCACGTCACTGTGGTGCTGGATCAGGAACCTTTAGACCAGCTACTTGACTCACTATGGTGGTGGATCAGGAACTAGCTACTTGCTTCTTACATTTGACTGAATCTTTGTTGTAACATGTTTCTTCAGGCAGGATGTTGAGGCTTCGCTGTAAGACCAAAAATGGCAGCCACATCATGCAGGGCCTGACCCACCAGTCGTGTGTCCAGGAGCTGAAGAGGAAGGTGGAGGAACTGACCGGGATCCCCTGTGACGTGCAGAAGATCATGGTGGGTTATCCCCCGTCCAGCCTCGACCTTCAGAACGGAGACGCTCACCTGCAGGACTACCCCATCAAGTCAGGTCAGTCAAACCAACTTCACATCTGGGCTCGGCCGTAAAAAATACCGTCCATCTTAATAGCAGTAAACATTTAACAGCGACGCAATGACGTAGGATGCATTTACGTTCCCGACCGCGCATGTGCTCAACAACGACACAAGCACACATCTGAGAACGAGAGTAGTATCAGCGACAGCAAATAAATCGCCAGGTTTTTATTCATCTGCTCTCCTCTACTCCTCACCAATGTTTTTAATATTAATTTATGTCTTGAATCACATGCTGTGAATATAATATGATATGATATATAATAGGATATATTTTTAATATGATATTATATATTATAATATATATTATGATATAATATAATTTATTATGATATGATATATAAAAACGGTTACAAATATGGTGAAATGAAAGTAATAGACATTTTACAATTTTTTTTCTCTTTTCGTTATAACATTTTTTTTTTACGAATAAAAAAAAAAGTAGTCCCTCCTAGCTGCCTGCACAGTGCCCGGCGGTTGCTATGCAACAACTAACCCCAAACCCTAACCCTACTGTGGCATTCCTCAGTGAGAAGGGTTCAGAGGCAATTTAAGTTTGCAGTCGTTTTGACGCCATTCAAGCTGACAGTGTGCTTTGACCTCTAGTTAGTTTCCTCAACTTCACTCCATAGCTACTCACGTCTACTCACGTCGTTACTTCCTGAGTCGCAGAGTTATACGGACCTGTGCAAACTGATTCAACGTCATAGCTGTGGTATACTCTCATTATACCACGGCTATGAACCAACCAGATCGCTTGATTTGAGCTACCCGTTTTATATTATGATATGATATGATATAACATAATATGATAATATGATATGATATAACACAATATATTGACTCAATGAACAATTGAAGGAGGTTCAAGAACAAAGTCTCTGACATTGTCAGAGATGAACTCTTCCTCTGTTTATTAGAAACTGTTTTAAAAGTCTTGAACATGATTCATGATTCAAACATGATGATCTATAAATATCTATTGAGCTACATCTTTTGATGACTCTCGTTTTCCACTGATCTGATTGGTCGATAGTTTGGCTGTTGACAGGCTTTGATCAGAATATTGAACAGAACCTGCTCCAGGGCAGCATCAGTTACCCAGGTAACAAGAGAAGCAGTTACACCTCTGGACAGACGAACAAAAACATAACCTGGTATGTTGAACAAGCTTTCTAAGCTGCGTCACACCAGTCGGTAGCTGGAACGCTTGTGCTTATTTGCACTAATAACGACAATATTTAATCTTTCCTTCATGTCTGTCTCTGACAAACGTCCTCTGAACAAAAACACAAACATTGAACTGTTGGATGAAAGAAGTCAAACGATGTTAAAGTCAAACAGAGCGGTTGTGCTAACTGGAGCTAAAGCTACTGACCAACTTCCTCCATCACTTTCTGCACAGTTGAAGGTGAAGTAAACAAGATGTCTGACATGTCGTCTCTAACGTGTCCTCGTCCACAGGAGACACGCTGATTGTTGAGGAAGAAAAAAACAAGCCGAAGCCTCAGGATCTTCCGTCTGTGACTAAAGCTCCTCGACTGGAAACCTCCACCATGTTGGCTCGTCGAGTGGTTCCTGCTGACAACTCGTGCCTCTTCACCAGTGTCTATTATGTGGTGGAAGGTGGAGTGTATGACCCCGTGTGTGCTCCTGAGATGAGGGGCCTCATTGCCCAGATCGTGTCCAGTGACCCTGCAGCCTATTGTGAAGCGGTGCTGGGAAAGACCAACGAGGAGTACTGCTCCTGGATCCGACGGGACGATACCTGGGGAGGAGCCATCGAAGTTTCCATCCTGTCCAAGTTCTACCAGTGTGAGATCTGTGTGGTGGACACTCAAACGGTCCGAGTGGATCGGTTCGGGGAGGATGCCGGTTACCACAAGCGCGTGCTGCTCATCTACGACGGCATCCACTATGACCCGCTGCAGAAAGAAGCCGCCAGCTCCGACGCCCCGCCCCAGACTATCTTCTCCACCACGGACGACGTCATTCTGGCCCAGGCCCTGGAGCTGGCGGACGAGGCTCGACGCAAGCGTCAGTTCACGGACGTAAACCGCTTTGCGTTGCGCTGCATGGTGTGTCAGACCGGCCTGGTGGGACAGAAGGAGGCTCGGGAGCACGCCAAGGAGACGGGCCACACCAACTTCGGGGAAGTTTGAACAGGTTTGAATTTGTTGGGTCTTTTTTCTGCTCTGAAATAGAACCGCCACCAAACCCCCTGTCTGACTGTCTGACTGTCTGTCTGTCTGTCTGTCTGTATGACTGACTGATTGACAACTGTCTGTCTGCCTGCATGCCTGTCTGTCTGTTCGTGATCCTCTACCTCACATTGTCCAGTGACAGACTGTTCAGACTGTTCAGACACAGTATTACTGTTGAAGGTCCTTGATGTCATCATACCATCAGCCGGTCTGTGATGTCATCAGACCATCAGCTGGTCTGTGATGTCATCAGACCATCAGCCGGTCTGTGATGTCATCAGACCATCAGCCGGTCTGTGATGTTATCAGACCATCAGCTTGTCTGTTAGCGATGGTTTTCAATCTATTTAACTGGGTCCCGGAAAATATGCAAAGAATTCTCAGGATGTTTGAATCCGTTCAGATTACAGTAGATTTCTGCTCTAACCTGATTCAAACTACCATTTAGGATTATTTGTACGATGATGTGACCCGACTCACTTTTGTCTTAATCTCAGAACACTACGTTTGACTGTTATTCATCATGTTGCTTTTTTATTTCCCACGTGGATAAAGTGATCATTATATAACTGAAGGGTTCAGATGTGTCAACGCTCAGATGGAATCATGTCCACATGAAACGTCACCTTTAACCTTTAACCTTCTGAGCTGCAGCCAGTGAGATTGAGTTTATGAATTTTGAAATACTATGTTATTATATATTGAGTTGCGTCATCATTTACCAGTGAGCTTGTTTTAAATTGAATGAATCATTTTAGAAGTGACGGTGCTGAAAACAGAACATTTGACATCTTTGCTCTTTGGTACGACAGATGTTCAGTTTGTAATTCTCTTGTAGTTTTCAGTTGTCATGCTGTAAGAAATTATCTTTTTAGAAACTTTTGTTGTAAACTGCTGCATATTTGGAAAAACACTTGAGTGAGAATTGTACACAAGTCGTGATGAGTCACGTTGTGTGTTCACATACTTTTCTAATCAACATTAATTTAACAGGAACCTTCTCTGTGATTCTTCCGTTCATGTGTTTGACGACGGAATCTAAAGGTTCTGGTTTCATCTGTCGTTTCCTTCGTCTCCCACTGTGTTTTACAAACTATCAGAGAAGTTCTCACATGTTCAGTCTCTGATGTTTCACTGAACGAGGCATTAACATATGGACGTGGGTTTTTTTTTCCTTGAAGCTCAGTTAATTATGCAGAGTCAGTATTTCACTCCACATATCTGTGATGACAATTTTTGGACTGAGTTGTTTTACGATTGAGGATTTTAGAGTTTTATTTGATCATTTTAGTTTTCAGACAGTAGATATGAATAAACAAATGTCTAATGAATCTTTGTTTGAATGTGAATCATGACTATATTTCACCTCATCTATTTCAACAGAAATAATGGATCTGTCAGTTTACATTCAAGTGAAACTATGAAATATCTCCAAGGTCAATAACTGAATGTTGCACACGGCACTACAGAACAACTGGACTTACTTGATTTTTTCAGTGTGGTCACAATTAAAGGTTGTAGCCAATGGTTTGTGTACGATTCATTTTGTATCAGCTGTTGCCTTTTATTAGCTCATCATTCAATGTCTGTTTTTTTTTTGTAAATTTGTCATATCTAGTTATTTTTAAGATTCGGCTTTGCAGTTCACCATCAAAGCTCTGGTGTTAAACGTGTTTATCAATATTTCTGTCGTGTTATAATAATGCCTCAGTTCTCATGTCTGAATTAAATGTCCCATATTCACTTTTCTGGTGTTTTATTTAAGTTTGAGCCTTTATAAGATATATTTGTTTTATAACTCTTTTTAAGGAGCTCTGCTCTAATTAATATGTAATGAGCCTCTCTTCTAAATCGCCGACTGTTTTCTGAGTGACGCACATCCAGGCCAACCACCTCCTCTGTTCACCGTGCGTCTGTTCATTGTTGTCCCGGAGGGAGGCAGCTTCTGCCCTGGAGGAACCATCTCCCTGCTCCAGACGACCAACAAGTCATCGGTACCCGGTGTCGGCGGTGGCCCGCGAGGCAGCAGACGACAGAGTGATCTGCTGAGCTGTTGCTGATCCACCGGTCCCACTATGACGTCACATTTCTGGGGCATCGTAAAAACAGCAGCTACTGAATGCAGACTGTGTATTTTTCTGTACTTACAAACCCTCGACCTTATTTATGATGAAAAAAGCCATGAATCCTCTCTATTGAGAACTGCGCTTGACAATCCACGTCCACTGGAGCCTCAGTCGTCTCAACAACACTGTGGTGATTCCACTACGTGTTATTTTAAGGAACATCTACCTTTAGAGGATGTTTGACTCGTTCACACACTGACTGCCTCCAACATGTTCATGTGATATTTTTAATGTTTTATAATTTTTTTACTATGCGCTCAGTGAGAGGGAACAGTCATTAATGCTATTGTTATACCCTGTGCTTTTTTTATCTATAGACATTCTATCCATGTTCTACTGTTTTTACAGTAGTATACAGAGAAATTGACAAACTTTACAGTAATGACATATCAATAACATGGTAACACTTTACATTATATTATTCTCCATTAACTATAGTTGCTTGTTGACATGCATATTAGCTTTTTATTAGTTATTAAAAAACCCATATTAATGTTGTATTCTGCATGATGCCATTGATTTCCCTCTAACTTTATTTCTGCTCATTAACAGTAAGTAAGAAGTTGTACATCAGAATCCTCTGGGTTGGTCTGTATGTCCAGGACATGGAGGTAGTACCACAAGGTTATCTCCATCACATGTTCATAACATAAATATCTTCATCACATGTTCATCACATTTTCATCACTTGTTCATCACATGTTCATCACATAAATATCTTCATCCCATGTTCATAACACAAACATCTTCATCACATGTTAATCGAATGTTCATCACATGTTAATTACATGAATATCTTTATCACATGTTAATCACATGAATATCTTCATCACATGTTCATAACACAAATATCTTCATCACATGTTCATCTCCAACTCAGTCAACTCAGATTCATTTGAGCTCAGTTTGTTATTTATTGATTGATTAATGTCTGCGTTCCGACCATGACCACGTGATCTACGTCAGCGGAAGCGGAGATACTGATTAACAGATTATCCACGTGAGGTTGCCATGACGACGGGGGCTCGCGCGTCTTAAGGAACATGCTGCTCTGTGATTGGCTGACGGCTCAGGGCACAGTGTCCTTCAAGCAGGTTCCTCGGAGCCGCTTCACTCGCACAAGAAACCGACGATGGACGAGCAAGGTGCGTTTCACCGAATAACGATTAGCTCTGGTTAAATACTTGAAGTGAATTTAAATCCCGCTCATCAGGTTGATCACCAATTACTTTAGTTCGTGTTCTTCCTCTGGTGTTGATGTGAAGGTGATTTATAGCTCGCATCATGTAACTGGTGTCAACCTCAGTTTCAGAAGAAATGGATTGATTTTAAAAAATAGCCTCTGGTGCTACATGTTGATGTGGTGTCATACAGTTGATATGAACTTGTTATGTTGTCATATTTTGCAAACTATAGTTTCATGGCTCCTCTTCTTCGACCAAATTGAAAGAAGTTTGGATCATTGGATGTTCATGTATTTTGTGAAGTCTGTATGTAATTAGTGTGAGATAATTTTTACACAGCAAAAATAATTTGACCTGAGGAAGAGGTTGAAAGCCATGAGGGTCGGAAATTACAGAACTAAAGAGCAGTTTGTTTCAGACATGACATGAAGCATGTTGGGTCAGAGATTAATGTTCCAAAGAGTTTGACATGATCATTGAATGTGTTCAATGATCATGATTTGAGAGCTGCTGTCTTTATGGGTGTCTAACACTGATCTATTTCCATCAGATGTATTTTCACTGGAAATGTTTTTGAAAGGTTAGTGACTAAGATTTTATGAGGTCGTTGTAATGGGAGGGAAACTCAACCAGATTTAGCAGAAGAGAAAATATGTTTAATATAGAATAGCCTAATTAAATAAGGAAGATCAGTCTCCAAAAATCATTAAGTTCTACGTTTAAAATGCTTAATTTATATGCTGTAAATTGTGTTAAATCATCTTTAGTCTACAGCAGCTGCTCTGGTGAATCGTCTTGTTGTGTCAGTTTGAAACAATAAGTCTCATCACCCAGTTTCCACTGTTCATATCCGGACTTGCATGCGGCAGAACAGATGGTGACAGGGGCTTTAACTTTTACAGGGATGGGATGACAGACCAAAGACAGTGATGCCTTTGTTTAGCAGGATTTCCCTCTCAGGTGTTTAAACTTATCCAAACATGTTTTTTTTTTCTTGTAGGATCTGACAGGAGTTCCTTTGTATTAGAAATTCCAGCTCCTTTTTTTGAAATGCTAGTGGAAAAGTAAAATGTAATAAAACTATGTGTTCTGGTAGAAATCTCATTGTCACGTTTTGTTGAAGCAGGACACAAAATGTTTAAGAAAAAAAAGAGTATTTAATGAAAAGTAACAAAAAACAACTTCCAGACTTTGGAGGAGAAAATGAACAAAAAGGCTCAGATAATCCAAAACTTAAACAGGAATGTGGACACAAAGCACTGAGCTGACACGTGCATGGCTACATAGGTCAAAACAGACGATCCAACAAGAACAAACGGAGGCACAAAGGCATATACACACAAGAGGGAACAGGTAACAGACACAGGTGAGACTCATCAGGATCAGGTGCAGACGATCAACACAAGAAAAGTAAAGTAACAGAAAACCGGACACAGGAGAACAGGAAATGAATTACAAAATAATACAGGAAATACAAAACTCAAGATGAACAAAGGGATCACAAGAAAGTAATTTTACATAAACAGTGACAAATAGAGAAAGGGCAATCACAGAAATCATAAACAACAAAGTCAACCAAGCAACAAAAGTCTATAAAGAGTTCTCAAAGTCTTCAGCCTTTTCACAAAGGTCCACTAGAGGTCTTGGCCCTAGCGGACCATGACACTCATACTCAAATGGCTGTTAAACAACTGCACTTTAATTTCTAACGCTCTTTTGTGTTTCGCTAACTCAAAATTGCTGTTTGTTTCAGGGGAAGACCTACAAACAAATTCAAAGAGTCCTAATATTAGGGTACATGAGACAACAACTGGATATCAAATAGCTTTCAGTAGATCATTACTGCTGTCCTCCGCTCCCACTGAAACTGATCTGGTCGAGGAAGATTACGAGTGGCATGTGTTCTGTAATCTGAGTCACATGCAGCAAGAGGACGAGTTAGCTATCTGTCAGAAAAAGACTAAGCTATGATACCCTGTCATTGTCTAGCAGCAAGGCTGGTGTGCATGTGAGACACACCACTTTCTACATGCGAGGTTTCATGGCAATGACTTGTGTCAACTGGTCGAGGAATAGAAATATATGAAATAGCCAAAATCAAACAGTACTGGTCCATCTCATCACAAATAGCCATTGCAGTGGTTTTAGCCAGTGAGCCACTATATATCCCTTTCCATTACTAGGAACTGCAGAACATACAAACCCTTTTTAGATGGTTAAAAGAGTAATAGTTAATAGCTTTTTCCAGTAAAGTAAAAATAAAATAAATCAGTTACTTAGATTATTTAGCTACACGTCACTGTTACAATTACATGGTAATGTTTTTTGAAAAGTTTTTGTTGTGTGCTTTATCATTTTAAAGCTCAGAGTCAGCTGTTAAAAACACAGCTGCCTTCACAGGCTATGATAGCTATGATAACAGAAAATCGGAACACTAAGCAAACACAGATGTTAATAATGTGAGAAATAATAATGTGAGCTTGTTGTCTAACACCTACGTGGTTGCTGTTCTGCAGCAATAAGAGTTTGCCTAGCACAATCCAATCCACTGCTAACGCTGCTCCATGTGAGCAAAGTTATGTGTACATGATGTAAACTATTTACTCAATGCAGTGGATTAAGTATCAGAGGCCCAAACTGTTCAGTGTATAAACAGGTTTTATTTAGTTTTTGTGTTTTCTTGATATCCTCGAGAAATAGCCTTTACATTATCCTATGATACTTTCCTGCAGGGCTAAGGTAGAATAATGCTGTGCCTGCCACTGGTCAAATTTGTTGTTCTGCTCGCCTGCCAAGGTTATGTATTGGCTAAATATATCATGAGAACATTTATAATTCTTGATCAAAACATCATCCCACACAGCCCAACGACAACATACATGTATAGGCTAATAATGTAAATGTACATAGGTGGGCTAGGGTTATGTCTGGCACCGTTTATATTTAATCCTGAGCCAATATTAAACATGGATGAGTCTTATCTGAGGTTAGGGTTAACCCCAACCAGCAAGGAAATGCAATGGGAAAGTATTTTTTAAGGATATAGATTTCATACTGCACAAAACAGAATGTAAAGCAATGGCCCTCTAGAAGAGAGAATTCATTTTAAAACCTACTGAAACTTGCTCACAGTAAAGCAAACTATAAGCTGTGGTTAACATGTGGTCTATTATATGGAATCTACTTTTGAATGCTTTCAAAATAATATTTTGGCTCTGCTAAGCTTGTACTTGAACAATTTAAACTGTAATTTAACTCTTTGTTCACAGAGTGAAACACAACAATCTGTACCACTCACCTTGAATAAGTAAGTTACTAAGATGCCTAAAAGTGATACCTGGCCAGGGGGCATTGGATTGGAGACGACGATCGGCATGGACAGTGCTGGCAGCTGTGACAGTGTTGTCAGTGCCAATTCTGGCTTTGTAAGTAACTGACCTTCCCTACTTAAATCTGAGAATGTGTATAGTTCTACTGCTTTATACACAACAACATGAACTATTGAGACAAAACTCTAAAAACTGAGCTAAAACATTCAATCTAAGGGATGAATCTAGTATAACATTCTTGCATAAAAGTAAATTCTATAATTCATTTTTCGAGAATTTATGTCGCTTTTGAGATATCCAATTTCCTTTATATATTACAGAGCGATGACAGTCTGGAGCACCTGTCTGCTGAAGAGAAGGCCTGTCTCATGTTTTTGGAGGAGACCATTGAGTCTTTGGATACTGAGGAGGATAGTGGACTGTCCAATGACAAACCTGAACAAATGTCGAGCCCTGGTAACCTCACTACCAAACTGGCTGACCTGTCAGCCTCCATGAGCAAAAGCAAGTTGAACGGTGAGTTAATATCTGGGAATAGATGCAGAATTACTAATACATCAGTGTGAAATACTGACAGGGTTGTTTGTCTGTCAGATTTACAGAAACATGCCTCAAAAGACCCCATCGAGGAAAATGTAGACACCAAACCCATGCAGAGCTACCTGGTTCCTACACCTCTTGTTGTGGCAAGCAGCACTATCTTTTCGGTATCCAAAACTAAACCAGGCATTCTTTCAGATAAGAACTTCTCCAAGCCTCAGTTCACTCCTTCAAGCAACAAATCGCATCACAAACACAACCAGAAACCTGTTGTTCACTTTGAGGTTAATGTTGTGATACCTCCTCCCACGAAACCCAAGGACTACTCAGTTAAGACAGTTGAGGATCCTTTACCCAGAGGACCTCTGTCCTACGAGGCACTTGTTTATTTGCGACGGAGTGCCTCCACAAAAAAGACCCCTTTGTGTCGCACAGTTGATCATACTATAGATTTGGACAAGCGTCTTCCAGCTACAAAGGAACACCCAAATCTCGGAAACATCCCAAGATCTGACAGATTCCCCCCCGAGTCTTCCAAGCCTAAGACATGTCCTCCAGTTGTGGCCCCCAAACCCAAAAATATTCCTGCTAACATTGCTGTGAAAACCCAAAATAAAGCTTTGACAGCCTCAGACTCGTCATACAGTATTAAGCATGCAAAAGATCCCCAGGTTGTGAGACTGGAAGCTTTGCATAAGCTTGGCCTCCTGAAAGACCAACACCCAGACAATGAGACAGTGGCCCCACTATCTCCCACTAAATCTCAATCTTCTTTGGACCCAACACCTAAAAGATTTACAAAAGTGAATCCACCCAGAAGCCCATCGTTTTGTTATTCTCAAGTGCCCAAGATCAAACCTCTGCAGAGCAGTGCCAGTTTCCATCACCATTCGAGATGTGACCAACATTCTGGACCTGTATCACATCCTGTTCAATCCCATGAATTAAAGGCAGATGTTCTGGAGCACTCTGCTCCCCTACATGGCCCGAGAAATAGTGGAAACTGTCCTGAACTAGGACATGTCGCAGGACCTGAGCCAATGAGAACGACCACTGCAGCCCAGCCTGTACCTCAAAAACCCTCAAACTCAGTGGGATATACTGTGATGGTGGTGCCTGGGATGGGAGCTGATCGAAGAGAAGCTCTCAGAAAGCTTGGACTGCTCAAACACTAAAAACAGCTGAACAGCAGAAGTCTGATTGTGTAAACATGGTGCTTGGAGAAAGTTCACAAGCTTCATCAGCTTAAAGAGAGTTACAGCTTTAAGCTGAAACTTGGCACTTGGCACTTTGGCAAACTAAAGCATGGGGGTGAAGAAGAAGAACAATTTAAAGGGGAATACCAGAACTTGTGCTTACTTACTTACTTACTTACTTGAGGGCAGATTTTTTTCCCCAGCTATTTTTCCTTAGGTCTCAGGAATATTTGGAAATTTATGTTACACCTTTCAAACCCTTAGAATCTTCATATTTGATGAGGGTATGATTATTGTGTTTGCTGTAACACATTACAGAGGTATGTAAAGCCGACATCATGGTACCAGCAACATGGTACAAATGAGGTCCTTTATTGGTTCAGTGCTTGCACATACGTATTGTCGTTTCTAATGGAATTCTAAAGATGGCGGACAAACAACACTTTCCCACCACATTTAGATATATGCCACTGTTGGAGGAAACAGAAATACAAAGCTACCGTACAACCAATCACGTTGTGATCTCTTAGTGTTGTGGCCCTACAACACGGCCGCATCCATAGCTCGAATTGCAGTTAGGAGCAACAAGATACCAACGCCTGCCTATGATACCAGAAGGGCGCTTGGAGAGAGCTTACCTCCACAAAGGCTAACCCACTATCTCGCCATGTTAAAGAAAATGATAAACAAATCACTGTATCTGCCCCTTTGTCTGGATCTTCTCCAAAATTAGATTGGCTCTTCCTTCCCACCCCTAAACAAAATTTAATGCAAATTATTTCAGTAGATTTTGAGTAAAGACATGAAATAAAAATGAATCATAACTTACTTGGCAGAGGCAAAAGAAAAAGAAGTGAGCAGTGTTAAGATCAATCTTTACCCTTTCATCTCCAAGTCAGAGGCAGAACTGGGTTGCTGAATGTTTATGACACAATTTTCCATACACTATATTCAAGTTCGTGGCTATAAGATTATTTGCGTTGATTTAGCTATAGGACATTATATTTTAATGAGCCCTGGTGTGCACATATCCCATTTTAGAATGGTGGTAACTGTAGAAAGCCACAGTAATACTTTTCTACTTGTCCTGCTCCTTCTACATTATACTGTACATAAAAAGCTGCTTCACTTCACATCAACCAAAATAAAGAGGATTTTATTTATATTACTGATTGTTTCATAATTCATCAATGTGCCTTTAAGTGGATTATTGACTAAATTTCTTGGAGCAAAGCTTCAAAGAAGCAGATGCTTCATGTGTATCCGCAGTTCATCAATATTGTATTTTGGGTGATTTTTCACTGTTTTCTAAACTATAGTGATCACAATGATATGATTATTAAGATCTGATGTACTAGTAGCTCAAAGATTTGTTTCTTCTATAATGACTGTTTTATAGGTGGTGTAGATTGTGTCAAAATAGTCTGACAGGTTGGTCATGTGACTGCCTTCATAGATAATAGGTCTTTACCAAGTCTTTACCCTATCCATGAATTCACTGAAAATATAAAAATCATGCATTGAATTTTTCACAAGTATAGTGCATCTGTGTATATATTGTGTGTGCAAATACATATACGTTTGTCCCCAATAACAGGAACCCTTCATCCCTGTAAACCAGTAAGGTGACTTTACCTCTCTGCTTCATCCGGTGCTCCACTTACAGAATGACTTCAGTCATATTACTCATCTTACACCACTCTGGCTACGAAAAGCCTGCTCAGCTGTTCTTCCGTTATCCGATAATCTTCAGCCCCACCTCCGTGCAAACTCACCAGATCAGTGCTTTCCTTTCTTTGTCGTCTTCATGTCCCTCGCATGTTAGACTTGTAATTCCTCCCAATTATTTATTTGAATGGCTTGGCATTTGTTATGTAACAGTACTGGAGAATTAGTGTGTGCTTGATAATTGGTGTTATCTTGTAAGTAAGGTGAGCGCCTCGCCTGCTAGGCCTGTATCTGTGTCTAATATGTCTCAGCACAGGCACAGGTGAAACTAACACGAGCCTCTGCAAGTCAAATAATATCAAACAAAGGATAAAGAAAATCAGGCTGCAGCCAAAAAAGATAAATAGAAATATAATACTAGGACTGAAAAGTCAGCTGCAGAAAGGATTGTGTTGATTAGCAAACATACAAATGGAACTGCAGTGTTTGAGGAAAAAAAAAAAAAAAAATCTTTAATAAGTTCTCGTCCCAAAAAAAAGCCTTTGCAAAGATTCGATATTATCGTCAAATTTATCATTTACAGATTAGAAAAATTAAGGACTCTCAACTTTATTAGGATTTAGTAAAATAACACCAAATCCACAATACTGACCCTAGAGGTGACCTGTAACATGAGATAACTGTCTTCTGTCTGCCTTGACAACCGCCCCTTGACCCAGTTGTAACAGCAGTCATCACTTTGCTGTGACACCACAAACAGTTCCGATCTTATAACTGTTCATAACACTGTAAATCAGTCAAAGTTTGGAAGGTAAATTAGTCATTATGTGAATACTTTATTTTTTTTAACTTTTCAGCAGCAAGTACAGGTTGTTAAATGTTTGATAAGGAACGGGTTACAATTGTGGTTTATAATCAGCAACACCAAAATACATGAGCAGATAAATATTACAGTAGCTGGACTTTTGGGTATGACAGTGCACGAATCAAAGGTTAAGTACAGTGGAAAAAATCATGGGTAATATCATAATGTAGTTAAAACTTTGAAAATGTCATTCAAATTATAATTTTTTAAAACACAGGAGACAACTGGACTCAAGGTCCACAAAAGTGCCCGCTGACAACATTTCTGGTTGAGCTGTAGTTATCAAAAATTCAATATTTGATCATTTACAACACACTGTATATGATCATTCACAAAATCGTTTAAAGGGTTCAGTGTGTAGGATTTAGTGGCATCTAGTGGGGAAGTTGTGTATTGCAACCAACTGCAAATCCCTCACCTCATCCTCCCCTTCCCAAACATTTGAGAGAACCCAATGGCCTTTAGGTGACTCTTTTACAGCCAGTGTTTGGTTAATCCGTTCAGGAAGGTTCTGCAACATGGCGGATTGATTTGTAGGTAACAAAAACACAATTGTTCTTGGTTTCTGGTCAATATACACTAATGAAAACACAAATAATAATAAATTCCATTTCACACACCCTGAAATCCTACACACTGGACCAGCAAAAATAATGACAGTGAGATGTGTTAGAGTTGGCTGGGCAGGGGAATCCACAGTCTTTTTACATCGCCTCATTATGGATGTGAGATTTGCTTTTTTTGCGCTTCACCTTACCACTGGACACGGGGACTCCTAGAGACTCTAGGCGGAAGGGTCGCGGCAGGACGGAGTCAGAGCTTATAGGTGGGTCCACAGCGGAACTGCTCATTGACAGGTGGGCCGCTCCGTTCACCAGGGGAGGAGAGTGGATGGCTGCAGGAGAACAAGAGCTCAACATAAGTGGAAAAAGGCCGAAAATTAAACAGGTTACTGAAAGAAAATCTGTCTGAGCCATTGAAATTTTTATTTTGACATCAATATTCCATGAGCATCATTTGTACGATGTACCTAACCCTAACCCCAATTTAACATAAAAGGTAGTATTTCTTTCTTTTTTTAAACTTCCCCCTCAAAGGAGGGACACTTACAAATGTAAAGAAAGACCAGACACACCATGAACACATGATGCCAACCTGCAGAGAGACGTTACTGTGCAGCAGAGCAATTAAAGGTTTATATCTAATCATCTGTGGTCAGTGGAGAAGTCTCCAGGTCCTGGTCTCTCTGGTCTTACTGGTCTTACCGTGACCCTTGGTAGCATCACTCCCTAGCAGTTGGCTGGTCCTCTTTACTTGAAGTAGCTGCTGGCAATGTTTTCACTGTCACTGCGGTCTAGCATTTCCTGGTACCTGTCCTCTTCTACTGGCTAAAACACAAAGGAGTTAGGCTGCGTCAGTGTTTCAGTGTGGGTGAGTACAAGATGATGCACCCTAACCCTTAAACATTAACATGTCAATACACCATGAATGGTTCTCCACCATCAGCAGCTAACCCCTTCACTAGTTGAAACATTTGGATGAACAGCTGTGGACAAACAGAACAAGATAATGAAGCAGAACAATTTCTCACAAGCTGCATCATTACAAAAACCTGATAAGCTTTTACTTTCTAAATTCTCCCTTCACTTGCGTGGTTTTCTGCACCATGACTTCCGGCAGCCTCCTCATCCCAGGCGGCTTCTCTCTTCAGGCGGTCAAAGTTGCTGTAGTTGCAGTCACGGCGCACCAGAGGCCCCATACGCTCCAGGAGGCTGTTCTGTAGTTGGTTGTCGTTCTCTATCCGACGGATGGAGGCCAGGTAGTCGTTCCTCTCCACCTCAAACTCTGCCTGCAGGTCACTGATCTCCAGTCTGGGTGCTTTCAGCTGTCAGTGCAGGTCAATGTGGCTCAGTGGTTGAAGGGCAGTGTATATAAATTCAGATTAAAGATTCTGATATCTAGATTTCACATGATCAAGTATTATTACTAGCCTCTAGATTTTTAGTGGTCAGCTCTCATTGCTGAGGTTTTGAGTTCTGCACACAATGAGCACAGCTGAAAATTATGCATGGTGTTTAAGATTTGATGTGCAAGCAAAATAAAACGTCCTATCCCCAACCAAGCCCAGGTTATCGAGCGAGCCAATGGGGGGCACCAAATGATTAGGGACAATGAGACCAGACCCATCATGTAAAAGCTAGTGAGTCAATATTGTGAGAAGATGAAGCGTCGTGAGAAGAGAACTGTGACAGCAGTCAGGTCAACATGTTCTCTCCAAGTCTTGTGCTCGTTTGCATCTGAGCCATGTGGCTCATTGGCAGCTGCAGTGAGTTGGTTGATCTCATCTCTAGTTTTACGCACTGAGCAGAGCGCAGGAATGAAAGACATTGTTTTTGAGTTAAGTGTGTGTCAAACAATAAAGTGCACATCCTGAGTCCGTGTGTGGGCGTGTTGTGCCGAGGGAACGACACGTCTCACAGTTTGAGAACTGCTGCTCGGAAAAGACAACGGCGTCATGCGTCCATATTAATTCACATTAATTCACATTCATGTGCACAAAGTGACTCGCAATCCAAGCCGCAACCAGTGAGGACCAGTCCGGACAATATATGGATGTGATGATGTCACTGCTCGTTAGTGCACATCATTTTAAAATGGACTAATTCAGGATGAAAAGCTAATGATTGAGATTGACTAATGTTCAAACATTGAATCAAAAGTTTTCATGAGCAGGACATACTGCAGGACAAATGGATACACATCTCATTAAATAAAACTATCAAGTATTCAGACAAGCCAAAGTTTAAAAGTATTTTACATTTTAAATGTATTTAAGGAAATCTGGATGGAGCCTGTTGGAATGGGCCTAATGGAGCTGATAACATTTATAATAAATATTACCTATAATTAACAGTTGCTATGCTTAAATTTGTCTGTGAGGAGTTGCTTGATCGTCAATACATATAGTTTGTTTATACCCTACTTTTCTGTATAGATTTATTCTTAGACTGACAGATGGAGCAAACTTTTGTAAAGGAAGGAGGATTGTAGTAGAGCGCTGTCGGGTGTAACTGAGGGTCAGGTAGGAGGGGCCCTAAGCAGAATGTTGCTTCTCATATATTGAAATATATAAATAGAATTTAAATCCATTGGGATTCATGTGCAATTGAGGTGCAAATATACATACAGTATATATTTGAGTGCATGACGTGTTGCATTGGGATGTGAGCATCAGTGGAAGGGCTAGTATGGCATTTGTCATGTTTTGGTTAGTTCTTTCTTTTTTTTCTGTAGTATGTGTTGTAAGCCTGTACTTTATCTAATTGTTCTTGTAAATCATGTGTTTGTGCCATAGTAAATTTAACTTTTTGTAGTCAGAGGAGGGGGTGCATTCCAAGAGTAGTCACCATTGGGCAACTCACTACTGGATGAGACAAGAGCTTCTATGCATCTCTATTAGAATGTTGGCGACTTCCTACTCTGAAGACACACACACACACACACACACACACACACACACACACAGTCTGTCACCCTATTTACCTTCCAAATGTAGATAATTTTTGTTTTTAAATTGCCATGGCAACTATTGTATTATGTTCAGAACATAATCACTGTGTTCATTGTCTGAATAGTCTGAAAACAGGTTTCATAATCAAAGAACAATACAACTTGGGGCTTCTAAAGTTACTTTTTAGCCCAGAATGTGACTTTTTGCATTGACTTCTTCCTGGATAGAATTGTATACGTTCAGCAGCACATTTTCACTCTCTGTGCTGTTCTCTGACAGAGCGTGAATGAGCTGGACTTTTCTCTGGTCTGCAAGGTTCTTTCTCTGCCTGTCTCTCTGCTGCAACTCTTGGTTCCTGGCCTGCTCTCCTCCCACCACCTCCTGTTCCAGCTGCTGCAGACTGCAGAGGAGAGAGATGAGTAGAACTGATTTGGATCAAGAGGAACAATGACTGTTTTGACTGTGGATGATTAAATATGTTCCTGGCTGTAATGCACAGAAGGCCACAAACCGTTCCAGGACATGTTGTTGGTCCAGAGGTCCTGCTGTGGTCCCTTCATGTTCGTCTCTGTCTGGACCTTGTTGAACACCAACGTCAGCACAGGGTGGAGCAGGCTGCCTCACCAACACGAGGAAATAACATCCAATGAGTTTCTGATAATGTGCTGTTAACATTCATGTCAGAAATAATATTAGGTTATTGTTCGAGGTAGTGTTGGATACTGGTTAGTGATAATGGTGGTGGACAGTACCTTGTTCCATGAACTTTCCCCAGTTGCACTGAGGTACAACTAACCCTAACCCAGTTGCACTGAGGTACAACTGGTCATTTTTAACGCGGAGCTCTTCTTCAGCAACCTGGGTCACACAGCTCGACCTCACTGATGATAGGAAACCAAACAGTGCACATCAGTGTCAGTGACCAGGGTGTGAGCACAGTAACAACAGAATGTAATCAAACACGAAACACTGCAATTTCCACTGTTTACTCAGACTTTGTCAGGAGGATTGAGACGCTTGTGGTACTTCACAGAAAGATGAGCAGTGAAACTGATATATAACCTATTTACAAGGTTCTTTAGTGTGTGCAGAGGATTTTCTGTTCTCTCATTCTACTTGTCCTTGACCTCAATGGAAAAGGTCATGAGGTCAAGTAAAGGTGTGAAGGAGGATTTATAGGACTTATGAAAAGAAAATCTGACTCTACTGACACTAAACTACGTGGTCATGTGACGGTGGATGTTGTTGATGCGTCTGTCGTGGTGAAACTACACATTTCTGAAGATGAACTACAAAAACATCAGCGGCTCCATCAGCATGTTTCAGTGTTTTACCACCATGTGACATCACATGTTATGATTCATATGTAACAGTAACGTAAATGATGACGTCTCATCTTCATGACTCATCTAGTCACCAGGGGACTAGAAAACGCCTGCAAAAAGAAAAATATATTGTATAAAAAATTACTTAAAATATAGAACAAATGAAGCAGGAAAAAAGTATGAATAATTTATTTCTATTTGTCAAAGAAACAAATTAACAATTAAAATCATTAAAAAGCTCCGCCATGGAGGAGAAGGGCAGCCAGCCTGGGAACGCAAACCAATCCAGCGGCACCTTCTAGTCATCCTCCCTGTTATTAATCATAATAACAGTAGTTTGCAGTTTGCATTGGCTCAAGGAACCAGAGGTTGTTTGTGATCTATTCACTATGTGTCTTATTATATCAGTGCATGTCAGTGCGGTGTGAAAGCAGCGAAGAGGAGCCTCCAGACTGAAATCCAGACTTCTGTTCACCAGATCTACCAGCAGCTGTCGGTTACACTGAGCACTGCAGGCCAACAAGCACCACAAAGGTAACACCCCGTGTTTTCAGTGTGTAATACCTTTGTGACAGGACAAGAAGATTATCCAGTGGGGGCGGCGGGGGGTCTGTCAGCCTCCTGAGTTTTGAGTTATTTTTAGTTATGAAGACACATTTCTACACTAAATCAGTTTCATTTAATGGTCAGCAGGGGGTTTTCTGTAGATCTTGACATGATACACGTGTCTAACAATTTCCGTTCATATACATCAAAGTTAATGCTGGGGGAAATGTGGTTATCAGTATCATCAGTATAGGTCAGACATGTTTCTTGAATTATTATAAGATGTCTCCAGCAGTGGAGAGCAGCCTCTCTGCTGATCTTAGATATAAAATAAGTCCAAAAATAAGCTTAATTTCTTTGAAGGAGAGGAAGACTAAGGAATGTCATGATCTTGTGTTTTCATTTCCTGTTTTATTTTGAATTAGTTTCCACTTCCTGTTTCCCGGTCTTTTGTCGGTTCCTTTTTGCTTTGCCCCTGTCTCCTGCTCCTGTGTCATGTTTCCGTGTTTTGGTTTCCTGTTTTGTTCTGAAGTTCCTTCCCACGTGTTGATTCACTTCCTTTCCTGTGTCTTGTTTCTGGTGTCTTGTTATTCCTGTCTCCTGCCCCTGTGATTGTCTGCACCTGTTCCTAATGTGTCTCACCTGTGTTCTATTTGCCCCGCCCACCTTGTGTGTATTTAGTTTCTGTGCTTCCCTTTGTCTGTGTTGGGTCATCTGTTGTGTTTCCCCCAGTCTGTCCTGAGACGTCGGTTCCTGCTATTTTCCCCCTGGCTGTTCCTGCATTTTCCTCTGGCTCCAGTATTTGGATTACCTGTTTTTTGCTACATCTCGTGGACACCCTTGGTTTGATTATGTTTTCGTTTTATTATTATCCTTTTTTTTCCCTACATCTGCATTTGGGTCCTGCTTCCTGCTCAGCCCTGATAAGGAAATTAATCCAGATATTACATAAGTCAAAATGTTCAGTGTGAAATGTTATAACATTGATACAACCTGTCACCTTGATTTCAATTTCTGATACTTGTATCAGACTAGTTTATTTTATTTTGAAGAGAGAAAACATTTTGACTTCTTGTCCACAAAAACTATGAAAGATAAACAACTAAAATGTGACAAACTAATAAGCATTTTCATCCAACATCTGAGACTGAATCTAAAATAGTAGCCAAAATTAACACTGGTGTCATATTTGAAGTTCCTTGTTTTATTCAGAACCTTCAGTTTGTTCATGATATATCCTGGAAACAAAATGTGGTGTTCTTTGTGCTCAGCTCGTTGCACTCTCAAAGTTTTGCAGGTTTTAGAAAACATTTGAATAGTTAACATGGGCACAAGCTACGATGTTAAGATGCCATCCCAACATACGATTTCGGGGTGTGGTCTTTCACGCAGATTGCTTAAAATGTCATGTATGACCTCCATCAGGTCCTCATTCTGCGGGAAATACAGTGAAAGACAGTTTCCCCTGAGTTTTGTCAGTTTTTTTAGTTGTTCCACAAGCTACAATGTTAATATGCAAACCCAACATACGACTAGTGCTGCTCGTCTGTTTCGTCAGAGGACTGCTTGGCCAATTGTCTTGCACGTGCTGTGGGAAATGCATTTAGAGAAAGGTTCCCCTCAGTATTGTTTAAATATTTGATCTGTAACAGGACATTGACGTGTGGTCAATATTGACAAGTAGCTTTGTTGAGGAGGGTTAGGTGAAGGGAAATGAGCCCATCTCCCGGAGGAGACGGGAATGGCACTCTCCACCCACCCAGTCCCATCACTTCGGTCCCAGGACGGAGCAAAATGCACTCAAATTGAGGTAAGTATGTACTTTACGTAAAGTAGGCAAGATTGTGCCTTACGAAAATAAAATTATTTTTAAAAAGAATTGGTGTCCGGCTCTTTGGCAACGCTTCGACCGACTTGGTCTTCATTAGGCCAGCAGGACACATTAATATCAGTTATTCCGAGTAAATTCATGGGATAAAAGTACAGCGTGAGCGATCCTGTCAGCTCGATGTGCGTAGGTGAAATGGACTCCCTTACTGGGGCTCCTCCCTTTATACTCTCTGCTGAGCTCCTCCTTAAAACTATAATTAGCTTTTTCGTGGATTCCGTTAACCCCATAATCCCCAAACCCATTGGATCAGCCCAAACTTAGGGTCATGATCAGGGTAGAGACTGTGGTTAGGGTTAGGATCCCAAAAGTAGGGTTAGGGTTAGGGGTTAGGACGAGGGTAATGGCCTGGTCCTCCCCATGGAGGCCCAGGAAATGCACGGTCCTTCCCCCTGGTCCCTCTTCCTCCCCGGTCCCCAGAAGAGCCGTCCCGGTTAGGGTTAGGGTTAGGGTTTAGGGTTAGGGGTTAGGGTTAGGGTTAGGGGTTAGGGTTAGGGTTAGGGTTAGGTAAGTAAATTAGAGCCCGTCTCCCGGAGGAGACGGAGAAGGCACTCTCCACCCACCCAGTCCCATCACCTCGATCCCAGGACGGAGCAAAGTGCATTGAAATTGAGGTAAGTATAAAGGAATAAATGTACCATATGAAAAATAGGCAAGACTGTGCCTTACGAAAATTCATCACTGTGAATAAAAAGATCTTTTTCAAAAGATGGTGTCCGGCTCTCTTTGGCAACGTTTCGACCTACTTGGTCTTCATCAGGCCAGCGGGACACATAGGGTTAGGGTTAGGGTTAGGGGTTAGGGGGTTAGGGTTAGGTAAGTAAATTAGAGCCCGTCTCCCGGAGGAGACGGAGAAGGCACTCTCCACCCACCCAGTCCCATCACCTCGATCCCAGGACGGAGCAAAGTGCATTGAAATTGAGGTAAGTATAAAGGAATAAATGTACCATATGAAAAATAGGCAAGACTGTGCCTTACGAAAAATCATCACTGTGAATAAAAAGATCTTTTTCAAAAGATGGTGTCCGGCTCTCTTTGGCAACGTTTCGACCTACTTGGTCTTCATCAGGCCAGCGGGACACATAAAAATCATATAATTAGAGTCAATTCATAGGACTCAGGTACAGCTTGAGCGATCCTGTCAGCTCGATGTGCGTGTGTGAAATGGGCTCCCTAACTGGGGCTCCTCCTTTTATACTCTCAATAAGGCTCCTCCTCTCAACTCTACTTGTTTTTTGAATTAACCCCATGATCCTCAAGTCCATTAAAACAGCCCATACTTAGGGTCAGATAGGGTTGGGATCATGGTTAGGGTTAGGGCCCAGAATCAGGGCTAGGGGTAGGTTCCGAAAATGTGGATCGGGGACCGAAGTGACAGGGATACTGGGTGGAGGACCTGGCCGGGTTAGGTAAGTAAATTAGAGCCCGTCTCCCGGAGGAGACGGAGAAGGCACTCTCCACCCACCCAGTCCCATCACCTCGATCCCAGGACGGAGCAAAGTGCATTGAAATTGAGGTAAGTATAAAGGAATAAATGTACCATATGAAAAATAGGCAAGACTGTGCCTTACGAAAAATCATCACTGTGAATAAAAAGATCTTTTTCAAAAGATGGTGTCCGGCTCTCTTTGGCAACGTTTCGACCTACTTGGTCTTCATCAGGCCAGCGGGACACATAAAAATCATATAATTAGAGTCAATTCATAGGACTCAGGTACAGCTTGAGCGATCCTGTCAGCTCGATGTGCGTGTGTGAAATGGGCTCCCTAACTGGGGCTCCTCCTTTTATACTCTCAATAAGGCTCCTCCTCTCAACTCTACTTGTTTTTTGAATTAACCCCATGATCCTCAAGTCCATTAAAACAGCCCATACTTAGGGTCAGATAGGGTTGGGATCATGGTTAGGGTTAGGGCCCAGAATCAGGGCTAGGGGTAGGTTAGGGTTAGGGTTAGGGTTAGGGTTAGGTAAACGATACTGATCCTGTCTCCCGAAGGAAACAGGGAATGCACTCTCCGCCCACCCATCCCCGTCATCCC